>NC_056574.1:14222634-14522634 GCF_018340385.1 Cyprinus carpio | reverse complement strand
CCAATAAAGCCTATAAAATCGCCATCATCTCATCACTGTACATCATCTCAATATGTGCATTACAAGAACAGCATAAATATATGACTCTAAAATAACACAGCGTGTTTCCAGGGCCATGAAAGAATATTAGGAATTACTTTCAAGCAACATTTATTGCAAGCAAAAGAAGGTTTAAGTTGTGTTTAATGTTTCATAGCGTAAACTCCCACAAATATATGCTGGTAAGGAAATTAGAAGTCTTGAAAGCTAAAGTGTGTAATTTTGCACCACTAGCAGCAATTACACACTATTTATGCTTTCCAAAGCATCACCCATTAATAGTTCATTAAAGCTACATTCAGGCATTTTTATACCTGAAATGTAGCAACAAATAACTAGAGGAGGGATGGTTTGAATGGAGCAGTTATGTGCTCAAAGACAGTGGTGAAATGCAGAACACAGTAACCCATCATGGATCACTCCTAGCAGGAGAAAGCGAGTGGTGTATGCAGTGTAAATGTGTGGTCATATTTACCATTGTTCAGTGAATTTTCACAGTCGAAATCCAACAGGAATCTATGCGTTTGGGAAGTGCAAAGCATTTCTTCACACAGATTCTGCAATGGATTCAAGGTAAGTGTTGCCAGGGTTCCCGTTCTGAATTTAATTGTGCGGGTAAAATTGGTTTGGGGAAAATTTGGGATGGTTTAGGGTTAAATAGTATAGGCTAATTTAACGCGATAAGGGATCAGATTTTGAATGTATAGCTGTATATTCAAGTGATCACACAATGCCAGAGTGGCCTAAATATAAGTTACATGATAAAGTGTGGGAGAGTAACTCTCAAATGTGAATTAGCCTACACCTGTGGAGGGAGATGACATGAAGGCTCTGATATCAATGTAACTCTGAAATCAGAGCACAGTTGAATAATCAAAATCAAACCTGACTATGGGACTGTGCAAAGTTCTGCATTATGTTCTACAATATGTACTTAACCAAAGACTTCCTCTAGTTCTGTTTGAAATGTGACACGAAGATAAGTGCATTACTGTTTGTTATGGTTGGATTACCGTACAGTATCGATGATTGATTTGACTGTCATGGTGTGTGCGTAACTGAATGTGAAATACCTCCCAATTACGTTACTCATTCCAATCACTTACACTGGCCACTTTTTGAATTAAATTGGCTTAATCTGACTGTTGACTTTGAAAATGATGCACGTTTTTTCGAGGTCATCGTTTAATTTCTTTATTGCTGTTTTGACATAGTGTCTGCCTGCATATTTTAGTCATATTTAGTCATAGGGACAGGCTTGGCCTAATGGTTAGAAATCAGACTTGTAACCCAAATGTTGCGGGTTTGAGTCTCTGTACCGGCAGGAATGCTTTCTTCCACCCTTAATACCACGACTGAGATGAAACCCTAGAGCAAGGCACCGAACCCCCAACTGCTCCCCGGGCACCGCAGCAAAAATGACTGCCCACTGCTCCAGGTGTGTGTTCACAGTGTGTGTGTGTGTGTGTTTGTGTGCATTAGGATGGGTTAAATGCAGAGCACAAATTCTGAGTATGGGACACCATATTGGCTACACTCCACTACATATTTGGTTATTCTATTTAATGTATTTGCCCTGATTTTTATCTTTTTTTTTTTTTCTGTGAGATGTATCCATTTTTTTATTATTTAGTTTTATTATTGGACCTTATCAACACCTTGACTGACATGGAAATAACATTCCATCACATTATTTTGACAGTTAACGTTTTGGATGGTTTTTTGTTGGAGTGGGCGGGTTTTGGTGAGCTTTTGGGCTGGAAAATGTCCATCACTGTTGGTGGTCACAGAAATTCACCGCGTTGAGCACAAGAAAGATGCTTGGTTTTTAAAATCTGCATGGGGAATATTCACCCTCACTCTAACTTGCGATCAACTTACGAGCTGACGCAGCCATTTGTAAAATTGTATTTGTAGGGAAGTCGTGGCCTAATGGTTAGAGAGTTTGAATCCTGACCATAAGGTTGTGGGTTCGAGTCTCGGGCCGGCAATTCCACGACTGAGGTGCCCTTGAGCAAGGCTCCGAACCCCCAACTGCTCCCCGGGCGCCGCAGCATAAATGGCTGCCCACTGCTCCGGGTGTGTGTTCATGGTGTGTGTGTGTTCACTGCTGTGTGTGTGCAATTTGGGTGGGTTAAATGCAGAGCACAAATTCTGAGTATGGGTCACCATACTTGGCTGTATGTCACGTCACTTTCACTTTTTTCATTTTAAACTTGAATGTGTGAGGCTTCTAGTATCATTTGCTTCCAATCATTTTTAGCAACTAAACTGCTTGTTATATTGCTTGATATTGCAAACAGGTATTTTTTTATATTATTTTAATGTACTGTCATGAAAAAAAAAAAAAAAAACACTGGTTTGACAAAATTCTAAAGATGGGTGCACACTTATTTCTCTGACACATAAGACCCCGATCAGACAGAACACGTTTTTCAGGTTTTAAAATGCAAGGCTCACTGCACTGCCTTTTATTTTTGGTTGTCTTTTTTAAATTCAGAAATGAGCAGTGTGCTGTGGGGTTTTTATGTTGCTAGGCAACCACCGAATCAGCCGTCCTGTCAGTCTAATCAAGGATTATGGCGTGAACGCTCTAATATCTTTGGTTTGCTGTTAAAGGGATAGTTCACCCAAAAATGAAAATTCTGTCATCATTTACTCACCCTCATGTCGTTCCAAACCTGTATGAGATGCTTTCTTATGTTGAACATAAAAGAAGATATTTTGAAGAATCAAACAGTTAGTGGTTCCCATTGACTTCCATAGTAGGAAAAAAAAAAAATTAGTCAATGGGAACCACCAACTGTTTGATTACCAGCAATCTTCAAAATATCTTCTATTATGTTCAACATAAGAAAGCAACTCATACAGGTTTGGAACGACATGAGGGTGAGTAAATGATGACAGAATTTTCATTTTTGGGTGAACTATTCCTTCAAGTAAACTGTTATATTGGCGGAAACGTATAAAAAAAAAATACAACTCCGGTTAACCTGCGACAGCCACCATAAGTTTCTCCTCCATCTTTGCAGTCTCCGGACGTTCCAAGCAACTGTTAACTACCGTCCCCACAATGGAAGGCCCGCCTCTCCATTCATGTGATTAGACAATCAAAAAATAAAAAAATGCGAGCGCCACTGGATGCTTTTCTGCTCAGAGTTAATTTCATTTTCAACTTCAGGTGCAGAGAGCACTCCTACAAAACACAAGGTGCCTGGGGCATCTAAACAGTGCGCAAAATGCTCAGTCAACAGAAAACCATTAAAAAAGGCACCTCTCACTGCCAAAAAAAAAAAAAAAAAAAAGCGTTCTGTCTGATCGGGGCCTAAGGCAGTTATTTACCTATAGCAGCTAATGAATCCAAAATCTTGCACAGTCACAGAAAATAGCTTACGTAAACATTGGAAAATAAGGTGGATTGGAAAGACTGCATTTCCCCTGTGAAATATTATCAAGCAATGGTAAATGTGACCACACTTTAACATGCTCTGGAAACACAGTGATAATGCTCATGAGCCCTTGTGAATTTCCTGGGCTCGCTCTATGCAAAGCAGGCCATTCATTGGGATTCCACACAACCACAATCACACACTTCTACAATTACTATCTGAGATCTTCAGAAACATATAAAAGCCTAATGTTCAGAAGTGATGGTTTCTGTTAAGTAAAATTTTGACTGCTCAGCGACTAAAATTGGAATAAAATTTTAATAAAAGAAAATACAAACAGATTCAGGGGTAAAAAGAAACCTGAAGAAGTAAAGAGGAGGATGATGGAGTGTTTACTCTGAAGTACTGTAAAACTATGTGTGAAAGTCAATATATTACTTCTGAAATGTTTCACAGTGTTTTGTAAAAGTGCATTGCAATACAAGTAAGGGGATATAAATAATGTATTGGAGCTCTATTGTGTTTTTCGGAGCTTGACTTTTTGTACATTTATCACTGATACTTTCGGGTGTAATAATATCTAGGAAATCAGAAGGGCCCAATCATAGGATCTGTGTGTTGAGAGTCTGTCCTCGAGTGGCTGGAAAGATTAAGGTGGTAGGATCTGAACCAGAGCTTCACGAGTACTCGGTCCCAACTTGTCCGGAAATTTCACTGAGAACTCCAGCACCATGTCTCCTCTCTTTTCAGGATATTTGGACAATGGCAGTCCTTCTCCCACTATCCTCTTCTTCATACCGGGTTTGATGACATCACGTGATGTCACTGTGACAGTTCTACCGTCCAGGGTGGGAGCGCTGATGGTGCAGCCGCACAGAGCCTGAGTAAATGATGGTTAAGAGAGATTAACAAGACTTACTTTTGCCTTCATTTCTCTTAAATCTTTAAGAGTAAATCTCCATCACCTGCTTTCAGATTGAGCAGCATTTACTACACAGAGCCGTACTTCACTGACAATTAGGCAATATCGCGTTCATTATCGCAGATCGAATCACCTGCGATAATGAATGCGATATTGCCATAGCTTGTCAGTGATCTACGGCTCTGTGTAGTAAATGCCACTCCATCTGAAAGCAGGTTATGGAGATTTACTAGTAATCACAGAACCGGCTTTACTGACGAGATGCGCATGACAATCGCATGCGATTAATTGCACAGCCCTAGCGTCCAGATATGGAAAAGACAACTGAACATTAAAATTTGCAATTCCTTTTGAAAACAGTCTGGAATATCCTTCCGTAAAAAACAGAAGGCCTTATTGAAAATAAACAGAAACAGTTGTCACACAGCTGCCTACATCCTTCATAGATGGACACTGCTGTGATTTAGGTTAGAAACGCATCAATACTCAGTATGTCAAACAATCTGTAATAACAGATGAAGCAATAGTAACCACATAATAAAAACAGTTACTCTCACTTGTGTGGTGCGACACTACTGTCGGATCCAATATTGTGGCAAACAGCATTCTTTTTTGGCATCGAATTGTGCTTTGTTTGTACTCTAACCCTAACCGAGTTTTATTGACGCATTCTGGAACTTCATTAAGTTCTTCGCTCTTTACTAATGTTGGGATCAGAAGGAAGGCGATGCACAGAAACTGTTTTTCTCACAGCTTGGCACTGTAGAGTGTCTTGTCTTCAGAGCCATCTTTATTGTTTGATTTCTGCGTAGACCTGCATTTGCCTCTCATTATTTACATACGCAAATCGTCACATTAAGCCATTATGGCAATTTTTATCTTCCTGCCCCCAAATTTATGACCTCTTGAAATGATAATTAAGACTTTCTTGTACTATTTAAGACTTTTTTATGGCCTTAAATTTGATACAACTAAATTAAACCCTGCTATATGGCTTAGTGCCATTATCAAATCAATAAATATCCCCCCCCCGCCAAATCTTGCAGCCCTAATTTAACCTTTGTATTCTCATGTTACTCCACTTGCATAAAGATGTACTTCATGAGCAGATTTCTAGGAACAAATATTGGTGTTAAAAGATGTGGTTGTTGAAAATGTTTTAAAAGCTTAAAAGTTCACTGGTGTATATTAGTAGACGTTAAGTAACATTATCTCAGCAGCAGACACTAGACACTCACCTCTCGGAGGGATATCCTTGCAGGATAGATGATGTCAGAGCCGTCTCTCCGAAAAACTGAGTGAACCTTGTCCTTAACCACAAACACTATGTCAGCAGGGATGTTGGTTGGCGTCTCATCTCCCTCTTTGGGAAAGGTAATCTTTGTCCCCTCCTTCCAGCCACGTTTGATGTCCACAGTGAGGATCTTGTCTTCGTTGCGTACCGTGCAACCGTCCGGGTTCAGCCTCTTGCGAGAGATCTTCATCTTTTTCGTGCAACCAGAGAACACCTCTTCCAGACTCACTTTGAGTTCGTGCATAACTGGGGGATCTTTCTTCTTTTCTCGGCCCCCGTGCACACCACCTACCCGAGACTTGAAAGATCTGGGGAATCCACCCATTCCTCCCATTCCGAAGGCCGCAAAGGGGTCATCAATGTCCATGTCATTATCTGCGCCTCCAGCAGAAGCAAAAAACTGATCGAATGGGCTACGGCCACCAAAGAACTCTGCAAACATGGCATGTGGATCACCATGAAAACTATAGCTAGGGCCATTGGTACCACCACCGGCATGTCCCTTAAGCCCTGCGGGAGAAAGAAATTATGTTTATGGAGAAAAAACAATTCACCATTCGGCGAAAGACACTAAAGTTTAACTCTATGTGGTACTGTGGGAGCTCACTTAATCAACACACGCCTCACTCAAGGCCCCAGTATACTTCAAGCGAAATCAAATAGCGAATGAGTGTGATGTAAATTCAAACAAACTGTAGCCAAAACAACTTTTGCTTGGACTGTTGAGGTTTGAAACAGCTTGCCAAAGCAAACATTCTGGAAAACCCTTTCAAACTGCCACTGGCACATGATGATTACAAAATGAGGGGGTGTTGGAAATCTTTTCAGGTTCACTTCTAAAACAATGGAGCCAGATTGAGACCTCCAAATCTCTGGAATTGAACCATATGAGGACATAAAAATGAAGATAATAAAAGTTAAGAACCAGCATCTAAAATAATATTTAGATATTGTTAATAATTCTTGAGTTACAGGCAAACTTTGGGGGGAAAAATGCAAAAAGTGCCTTTCAATTTATTTTAAGTGTGACAACTGGCATATAGTGCAAAAAGACAGCTAAAGACAACAAATTAACTAGTAAACTCCATCTTTCTAAAGTAATTTCCCCTCTCCTCTGTAATTTGCCTCCAAATCTCAGGTGAAAGTTGTCATTTTGACTCATTTCTACAAAATAGTGTAGCTATTACTAAACATCCATCCATGGTTTTTAATATTTTTGGCAGATTTTTCATTTAAGTATTTATTTCCCCAAAAAATAAATCAAAATGTTTTTTCTTTTTGTCAGTGACCTCTGGTTGAGTTGACACTGAATGCCCAGCAGCTCATTTCTCACTGCTGTCTTTGTCATGTATTTGTACAGTGTGCATAATGTAAGTATCAGCAGCAGCATACTGTACACACACACCTTCACCCATGAGTTATTATTTATTAATTTACTGATTGATTGCATTTTTTTCAAACTTCTTTTGACCCTTAAGTAATAAACATTTAAAATTTTAGCAGTGAGTATATCGGGGCCTTTAGAGTATACCACCGAAAAGGAGGACACATGACCCATGACATGTCTCTTTTTAAATAATAATAATAACACAGCAATATCTACAGTCTACACCTTTAATAAACAATACAATGTGACTTGTTTTCTTTTTTAAATTATTTTATTAATGTCCACAACACTGTTGTAGCTGCTGGAGTACTGCAATTTCCCTCATGGCTTAATTAATAGCATATGTCTATCTGTTCCAGAGCACTGTTTTTGGATATGCTCAATGGTAATCACTCAATACCAAAATATATATCCAAGTACCATATCTAAAATCATCACTGGTACTATCACACTATCTATCTATCTATCTATCTATCTATCTATCTATCTATCTATCTATCTATCTATCTATCTATCTATCTATCCCCCTGTCTATCGTGGGACAGTGCCAGCTCTTACCATCCTCTCCATATCTGTCATAGATGTCTTTCTTCTTGGCATCGCTCAGGACATCATACGCTTCGGCGATCTCTTTGAATTTATCTTCTGCTCCGGCTGATTTGTTTTTGTCGGGATGAAATCGTAAAGCTTGTTTTCTGTAGGCTTTCTTGATCTCCTCATCCGAGGCGCCCTTCTCTATCCCCAGCACCCTGTAATAATCTTTACCCATCACAACACTCGACTAAAACCCCACTGTTGTTCAACTTCCTGTTTCCATATGTCGATATCCTCCAAATATTGAATGATTTGACCAATTTTGAACGATCCTCCTCCTGTCCTGTCGAACATGAAGCGCGCGGATGGAGTTCGTCAAACTGTTTTTTAAGTTATTTATCCAAATCCTCACTTATCGCACATAGCTACTGCCGCATCCCCGCAACATGCTATCATATTCCCGAGACTGTACAACTTTAGTATCACACAGAGTTCCCGGCAAAACACACTGTGAATGTAGTTGTCAACGTCGCCGAGGAGAGCGACCGCAGAAAGTCCGAGAAAAATGACTTGCTCGGCGGCGCTCGGGACAGATGCTGCAGCTGTGACTGAACGAGCGCCTCCTGCGGCGAGGAGCGTGCACTGCATGCAGACTATGGCAGCAAATCAGCCAGATAGAAATCGAACTGCTGGAGTAGCAGTAGTTAGTCATGAACACTGCCTTACTACTAACTGAATAGTGTACCGTATACACCATATAGTGCGGATTATAAAAAATAAAATAAACCGGTAAGTAAAACAGTATGTTCATGCTAATGGTAACTCATGCTTACAACATGACCTTATGTTATATAGCTTATGTAAGTGGACCTAGTTATTATTTTTACATTGTATTTTAAGTTTTGTGTACATAAGTTATTATTTTTGGCAGTCAAGTCAAAAAAAAAAAAAAATCTCACAAAAATAATAACATTTCAGTATTTGTCCCATGACATTAGCATCCAGTATTAATCTTGTACAAATGGTTCCTATGCATTTTTTATTTTGATCTTTAGGATGCAATATTATTGCAATGACTACATTGCAATAATATTGCAAAAAACCTATGTTTTTTTGCATGCTTATTTTGGCAAATGTAAGATGATCTGGGTATTGCTACACAGAAGAATAATACTTTGCACAGTATTACTGTACATTCAGTACTGTATACTACAGAAATAGTAAGAGTGCTATGTTAGTATGCTCTTCCAAACATGGAGCTGAGCAGTTGTTTATGGTAGTCTCGCGTTACAAAAAATTGCAGTATAGGCCTACTGGTTTGGTTTGGTCTGCACATTTTGTTAGTCTCAGCCTCAGAAGTCACACCCACGGACCATTGGCTAAACGGACCGCAGTCTGAAGGTCTGGCTACACGAGACTAACATTTTGTATACCTCTTATCACTTCAGACATTGTTCTATTTGACTGTAAGTGCCCTGCGAAGTGGACTTCACAGGATATTCAGCCATGATTCCACTTGGAAGGGAGCTTGTTCCATTCAAACAGCATTAAAGTGTGTGAGACGTGAATCTAAATTGTATTTATTTACAGTCACACTTCACACTTCTAAGTCTTGTCTTTGTGTGAAGATGCTGCAGGCTCTAGTGTAGCGCAAGTCCGTGAATGAATGTACCCAAGTGAAGTCAACTTCAGTGGATTTCCTGGAGCAGTGAACACTGTGTAGGGACCCTGTCAATCAAAACACAGTTAATGCACGGAGCTCTCTTCTGGTTATCTGAATCAGGTGTGTTAAACAAGAGAGACCTGCAAAATATGCAGAGCAGTGGTACGCGAGGACTGGAATTAAGAACCAGACTAAACATTGTGTACACTGAAACAACGAGTCATTGCTTTGAAAATGTATATTTCTCATTCTTCAAATGTTAAGCTCAGCTGTGAATTGTGGAAACAGAGCAAGAGCGGTGTAAAACTCTTAGTCTCATGTCTAGACACGGACACAGTATTACTGCAAATCAAAATGGTGTAGTCTAACTAATGTAATATGAGCTCTTGTTTGATTCCATGCGTGCACGGTCAGCACACATGATTATTTGCAGTAGTTGAAGTAAGTAAGCAAATATAGGCTGTCTTCACACTAGCTAGACATCATTTCAGTTGATCTGAGCATGTGTACAGTGCCTTGCAAAACGGCTTTAGAGCTTTCTTTAACTTTGAATGTAATATGTTTCCTTAAAAGCAATTATATTTTGCATAATAATACAACTCAAAATCAGACGTTTGGAAACATTACACATTGTCTATTTTTATTTTAACTAAGAATTTTAGGATTATATCAAATCAAAGCTACTTGAATGAAGACTAAATTACATCTAACACACTCTCTTGTCAATTTGTTAACTATTTTATGTTTTTGGACCTTCATATGTGTATTTTCTAAAAAATGTATGTTTCTGTACTATAAATCACTACTTGAACCTTGTAAAACATTTACGTTATACCATGAGACTGGGTTAGTTTTCCCAGGGCCAAAACAGAGCATTTTCTAAAAATAAACTGTAGTTAGGGGCCCATTTATTCTCATAGGACAAAAAAATTTTTTTTATTAAAATCATAATTTCAATTCAAATTGTTTGATTAACCTGTCAAACAAAAAATAAAAAATAAAACAAAAAATTAAGCTAGTTCCCAATGAAACTGAAACTGAAATAAAAATTAATAAAAGATAATAAAAACTAATTCAAAATATTAACAAATAACAGTATCTCTACAATTCAGTTAAATCTTTCACATTCCTCAGAGCTTTAGAACAGGTGATGGAAAAGACCTTATGTACAGTAAATATACCAGATAACTTGAGACACGTTGCCTATCATCACTGTATGTTTGTCTGTTTGTCTTACTGCTGACAGACACAAATGGCTTCTGTATAGCAATGACTTGCCCAAACCTATTATGAGAACCTCTAGGGACCTCAGAAGTGGCTTATTTATTGAATCCAAGCTTGGTGTGGCCACAGACAAACTCAAATAGATGTCCTGACAGCCACTGCGTGACTCTGCTTGCAAGGCAGATGCATTAATATTCCTCAGGCACACACTGCTCTGTCCCTGCTGTACAGATGCACGCTATCCTAACCCTAATTCAAAAAGAGACGGGGTGTGGAGGTAAGAGTCACGTCCAACTGGATTGGTCTGAGTCCCACAAGGTCACAGGGCTGGTATTCAGCAAAGCAGGCATATAAATTTAGCTTCATGAAAAGCCATGGATTATGTCTTGGGACTCTCAGATTTCGTCTTCAGAGGAGTGGTTGTGATGACCACCCCTCAGGTGTTAAGAGGTGGGAGATATTTCTATCAGACTGCACTCACGCACACCATCCTTCTCTGTTGCTTCTCCTCTCTGGAGACCCTCCTACTGCACTGCATTCAGCGGAGAGCTGGATTTTGGATTTATTATTAAGAACTGAGGCTTGAGGACTTAGGAGTGATGTGTGGGGTGTGAGAGAGACCTTTGAACTACGGACTAAACGCAGGATTCAGTGTGCAATAAGTTGGAAAAAGTGTCATGGATGCATTAGCTTTAGAGGCAAAAGGGGCTAAGAGTGAAAGCGCAGCACCTGCACCCCCTAAACCCAGACCAAAACCCCCGAAAAAAACTAAACGGATTGTTTACTTTGAGGTGGAGATACTAGACATCAAAACCCGGGAAAAACTATTGCTTCTGGATAAGGTATGTGCTTTTTAATGTGTTAAAAACGTTACTTGCAAGCTGTGTCCCTGCTAGAATTTTTTTTTTTTTTTTTTTTTAATTGCTGAGACCAGCCTAAGCTGGTTTTAGCTGGTCATAGTTGGTTTGAAGGCTGGTTTAGTGGGGTTTTGACCATTTCTTGGTCAAGGATGTCAGGCTGGTCTTAGCTGGTCAGGACCAACCAGCTGAACAGCAGCTTCTGGAGACCAGCTAAAACCAGCTAATTCCAATTTGAACCAACTAAGACCAGCCAATCTAGCTGTTTTTTTTTTCTTCTTCTTCTTTCTTCATGACCTGTGTTGCTATCTTTATTTAAAACAGTATATTTAATCACTATGTTTACACTTTCAGGCTGAACATAAAACAGATTCATCTGTAATCATCAGCTGTTATAGATGACAGATAGCTAACAGTAATGCAAGCACAACTAATGCACATGCTGTAAATTTGTAGTAATAAAGCAGCCACCATCAGGCGGGTTTTGCATTAGTCGTGTTGCTTTTGGAATATGAGAATCTCCTCCAAGCTTCCAGGAATTCTTCTGTGAGATCCATTGCTTAGACATGCATGTCAAGAATAGAGTACACCTTATTTATGACTGCATAAGCAAAACTGCAAAGATAATATACGCATATATATATATATATATATATATATATATATATATATATACATATATATATACATATATATATATATATATATATATATATATATATATATATATATACATATACATACATATATATATATATATATATACATATATACATATATATATATATATATATACATATACATATACATATATATATATATATACATATACATATATACATATATATATATATATATATATATATATATATATATATATATATATATATATACACACACACATACATATACATATACATATGTATTGCATATGTATATGTACATATTTATGTATTATAATTGTAAAACAGAATGTCTATCTTTCTGCAGGTAGAGCCAACAGCCACTATTTTGGACATTAAGTCTATGTTCCACAAATCAAGTAAGTTCTGCTCGGTGCTAAAGAAGCTATGAAACCGCAAAGCCTTTCTTTAAATAGCTTTCTACAAGGAAGATGGTAAGTTGATGACATAGAAATAATGGTTTTAGTAAAGTCTTACATGTCAGGCTTCAATTTTCACAGATCCACACTGGTATCCAGCCAGACAGTCTTTACGCCTGGACCCAAGTGAGTACATCTGCTTTATAACGGTTGTTAAAAATGTATTTGACATACTTTAAAACTTAGTAACATGCCTGACATACTTTAAAATGAGTAACAAATTAATAATTTGTTAATGTTGTTTAATTATAACATAACATTGAAACAAGTGACTTGCGTATTTATTTATTTGATTATAAATGTTATTATTTTATTATTATATTTTTAAAAAAATATATTACATAATATTGAAACTAGTGGCATGCATTGTAAAATTAGTTATTTATTTTATTTTAAAACATTTCACAAAAAAAAAAAAAAAAAAAAAAACATTGTTCAAAATTAATATAAAACGTATCTGGACACAGTGGTTGTCAAACATTGAAGAATCGTGTTCATAGTCAAAGGGATACTCCACCCCAAAATGAAAATTTTGTCATTAATCACTTACCCCCATGTCGTTGCAAACCCGTAAAAGCTTCGTTCATCTTCAGAACACAATTTAAGATATTTTGGATGAAAACAGGGAGGCTTATGACTGTCACATTGACTGCCAAGTAAATAACAGTGTGAAGGTCCAGAAAAGAATGAAAAGCATCGTCAGAATAGTCCATCTGTCCTCAGTGATTCAACCGTAACATTATGAAGTGACGAGAATACTTTTTATATAATTTCTTCATGTACAGAAAGTATTCTCGTCGCTCCATAATGTTACAGTTGAATCACTGAGGACAGATGGAGTATTCTGACGATGCTTTTCATACTTTCCTGGACCTTGACAGTGTTATTTATTTGGCAGTCTATGGGACAGTCTCAAGCCTCCAGGTTTTCATCCAAAATATCTTAAATTGTGTTCTGAAGATGGACAAAGCTTTTACAGGTTTGCAACGACATGGGGATAAGTGAATAATGACAAAATTTTCATTTTGGGGTGGAGTATCCCTTTAATGAGATGAACTACATCTTCATACAGCTGATCTGAAATTGTAGCAAAAAAAAGGTTCAGACAAGTGAAATAAGTTGGTGTCCATATCCTTCTTCAAGCCACTATATATGCAAAGAGAAAGTTAGTGGTTGTATTATATTGTTGATTTCAGAAGGAAAACCCTTAAGGGATGAGGAAATCCTTCAAGAGCTCCCCGTGGGAACCACCGCAACCTTCTACTTCAGAGACCTGGGAGCCCAGATTTCCTGGGGAACTGTGAGTGTTTTGCCCAACACACAAATAAGAACTGAAACATGTGCAATCGTCATATAAAGCAGCGGCTCTCAAACTTTTTGACTCCAAGGCCTCTTGGAGACTCTCACATCAACGCAATTAGTAGCATTTTACAATGTCTTTGAAGGTAGCTCATCGGAATTTAGCTTCAGTATTCTAATCTTTCACTGGTATGTTATAGGGAGTTTGGTTCGGCTGATGTAAAGTCAGGTCAGCGGCTGTACAGTGTGCGCACAGTCCTCTGGTTCAGTTTTCTCTCACCTCCCTATCACTCGATCCTCTTTCTCAGAAACATGTAATCTCTCTGGCACCATTTCCCCACAGGTGTTGATCCCGTTCACCTTCTGCATGCATAGCCCCTTTGCCCACTCCTGTCCTGACCCCCACGGGACAGGGATGATGACAGCACATTGGAGGCATGTTCTATAAAATAGTAAATTTAACGGTAAAGACTGTAAAATTGTTACAACAAAAACCTGTTGGTTAACTGTAAGTTCCCTTACTATATACAGTCTAAATCTGTGATAAGAAGTGAAAAAGAACAAGTCATCTAAAAAAACATAAACTGACATTCCCAGAAATCCTTGTGTGACACATTTGATGGTTTTTCATTGAAATTAGTGTTTTTTTTTTGTCATTTATGTACATTTAGGGTTTTGTTACATCATATGCTGTTAAATTAAAGTTTGTTGCATTATTTTAGCGTCATGTTTGTTATCATGATGGTGTTTAATAATGTGTGTCTTTAGATGTTTTCTGTGTTTTTAAGGTAGTTGTCAGAATATATATGTGTGTGTGTGTGTGTGTGTGTGTGTGTGTGTGTGTGTGTGTGTGTGTGTGTGTGTGTGTGTGTGTGTGTGTGTGTGTGTGTGTGTGAATCAAAATCAGTTGTGTTAACTTTCTTATTGTGCATAATTCGTCAGTGCACAATATTTGAGAATAAAAAAAAAAGTTTGCCTTTGTAACACCCAATTTTCACCATCCACTCAATGGATAAAATTGAGTCCTAATCTACATTTTTCTTCCTGATTGTCTTTTTTCACATACACAAATATCAGCAAATTTTGTATCTTCGTTTGCTCCAACAGCAAAGAAAAAAAAAATCCATGATAGTGTTTTTATGACTTTAAATATTGAGAGCTTGATTATGTAGGTCAGAAGAGAGAAATATGTCAAAAGTGCCATCAATCTCTCAGTTATTGTATAAGAAAAAACTTGTGTATCAGCATTAACTTTTGTAGTATGGTGTTATTAATGTACATTACATTTAAAAAAAAAAAGCCAAATATAAATAACTTTGCAAGAATTGCAATATTAATAAAAGGGCCCATTCATCTGTGCATGATCTTTGAAATAAAAAATATTTGTCTTTGCCAAATTTTCACCATCTAGTCACTGGATAAAATCAAGTATAGTGATCTACATTTTTCTTCCTGAATATTCCGTTTCACATCCAGTATTAAAATGTGTTTGTGAATATGTGTTTGCAGGTGTTCCTAATCGAGTGCATTGGACCACTTGTCATATATCTGCTGTTTTATTTTCGACTGCCTTTAATCTACGCTCCCAAGTACGAGTTCACCGCCAGTAAGCATTTGGTTGTGCAGTAAGTATCATGAAGAACATCAGATGTGATTTTTCTTTTAGTCTGTTGTATTCAGTCCAGCCTGTGTCAACTAACAGCTGACTTACTGGTCAACCAAGATACTGGCCCAGAAGTGTATTTTGGGAATTATGCTGAAAAGCATTTGAAGGATGTCTCTCAGGAATAAAATTGGATTTAATCTGGTATTAAACTGAACTGAGCTTCTGTCTGTTCTTCACAGTATTGCCTGTGTGTGTCATTCCTTCCACTACATGAAGCGAATCTTGGAGACGTTGTTCGTCCATCGCTTCTCCCACGGCACCATGCCACTGCGAAACATTTTTAAAGTGAGGATGCCTCGCAAGTGTGTGTTTCATTTATATGCATTTACATACCCTTCACAAGTTTGGGGTTGATATAATTTTTTCATGTTTTATAAAAATTAAAAAAAAGTCTCTTTTACTCACCAAGGCATGCATTGATTTGATGAAAAGTACAGCAAAAACATTAATATTGTGAAACATTATTAAAATGTAAACTTACCTTGTATTTTCTATTTGAATGTTTTTAAAATGTCAATTATTTGTGATGCAAAGCTGAATTTTCAGCATCATTACTCCAGTCTTCAGTGTCACATGGTCCTTCAGAAATCAGTCTAATATGCTTAATTTTGAACTTTCTGCAAACAGTTTCCTTATTTAAATCCCAGAAGGCAGAAGTGTGTGACTGGAACATGTTAGGATTTATTTTTGTTTTTTAGCATTTGCAGTTATGAAATAAAAAAAATAGTTTTTATGTGGCTTGGACCTTCAAGGTCATCTATACTCCTAAATGAGACAGATAACATCAAGCAGACATTTCAAATACAGACCTTCACGACCAGGAAAACAATCCAGAAATATCAAAGACTCATAGACAAATATTATATGCAAATAATATTCATGGCTGTCATGCCCTAACATTTGTGGATGCATGTCTACTTAGAAAATGCATCAACAGAGGAAAGAAAACAGCACTCAACAGTTTTTAAGTCGATTCCCAGTGTTGGAGGAAATGTCACTTTATGAAGATTAGATCATGCTTTCAATACTGTTGTTAAAAATGCTAAATAAAAGGAATAATCATTGCATTACAGGTAATAACAATCAAACAGTTATTTTATATATTGCAAACAGGAAGCCTGTAAATCACATTGTTTCTTCAACAGAACTGTTCCTATCACTGGTGCTTTGCTGCATGGATGGCTTATTACATCAATCACCCTCTTTACACACCGCCATGTATGTAACACTCATTTCATTCATTCTAGGTTAAAATGTATGTTAAATGCACTGAAGTGTCTGTCTCCGTGCAGATTATGGGGAGAAGCAGGTGAAGGCAGCACTGGCAGTCTTTCTAGTAAGCACTTTAACTGCACTGGATCCTCCTGTAATGTGTCTTTATAGCATTTTTCACTTACTGATTTCTTATTTTTACAGTTCTGTCAACTTGGCAGCTTCTCGATTCACATGGCTCTGCGTAATCTCAAACTACCTGGTAAGATCTATAAAATAAATCACAAATCTCGAATCAGCTATTCTGGTTTTGTCCATGTAATGCATTAAATTGCTCTTTTTAATGTGGGTTGTAAGATTAAGAAGATTCCTTATCCAACCAAGAATCCTTTTACATGGATATTTGCACTTGTTTCATGCCCAAATTACACATATGAGGTGAGACTCATGAGTGATTGCATTGTTAGTGATTCCATGTCTGTATAGAGTTTTGCGGTGATTATGTATTTTTGTTGGCCAACCCTTAAGTTGACATCTGTCTGGTTCTCTCTCTCGAAAAAAAAAAAAAAAAAAAAAAAAAAAAACTGGGATTTTTCCATTGGCTTTTGGATTAATTCAGAAAATATGCTCAGTGAACAAAAGTTCATGATTCTTAAACATTTTGTTCATCGTGATGTTCCTCACAAATGAACACAGATTTTATGAAATTTAAAGCTTAGATGCAGTTGGCAGAAGTAAAAGAGAAAAGAAAAAAAAGATAAACAGGCTATAAATGAACTGCAGCATGGTCACATGACTTCAGTGTCACCACTATTTAACAAATAGTTTTAAACTATTTAGTTATACTATAGTTATACTGTATAACTACTAGAGTGTATACGGATCACACTTCAAAAATCTACATGAAATAGTAGACCATCCGGGACTTTATGCATCAACATACTATGTTTTGGGACACACTTAGACAAAACTTGTGAGCTTGTGTGACCAACAGACCTCATTTCAGGCATTTCACAAAAAAAGCATTGACTTTGGGACAGTGGAAACAGAAGAGCTAAAATTCAAACTCATTTCCAGACTTTGGCCTACACAAATATGTCATCCCTGCAGCGCTCTGTAGACCTCCTTGACAAGCATGTGTCCTGTGTGAACAGATAATGGTGACCCCTACTGGTCACACGGAGTAAATAACAGACACTAAAGCTGCACTGTGGTTGCTGTACTTCTGTAGCTGGGATCTTGGCTCGGATTCACACTCATGACCCAGTGTCTCCCCGTGTTGTTCTTCACTGTGGTGGGATTCATACAGATGACCGTTTGGGCCAAAGGAAAGCATCGCAGCTACCTGAAGGAGTTCAAAGAGTATCCCACACTGCGCTCCCCCATCCTACCATTCATCCTGTAGCAGGAAAATACAACACTACAAATAAGATCAACAGAACAAATATAAGTCAGGGTTTTACTAGTTTGTTTATATATATATATATAAGCAAGTCTTAATGAATATTAATGTATGAAATAACCTTAGTAAATTAAATACTGTAATGCATTAAAAGCCATTCTATTTTAATAATGATAATACATTAAAAAAAAAATTAGTTTTATTGTTCATTTACATGAATACAGAAAATTGTTCAAATTTATGGAAATAAAAAGATATACAATTAGCAGAAAAAGTACCACAGCCTAGAAATAAAAAGTGACTCTTTTTGTCTGAGAGCTTCAGTCTTGGTGAGATGTGAATTAAAGGGCAATTCTGTTCCTTTGAGGTATATACAACACACTCTATTTTTCTTTTCTTTGAAAATGACTAAAGCTAACTTGTATGTAGCAGATATCCTGACTGATGCATTTCCAAATAATGCATTGAACATGTCAACAATGTTATGCTTCTGTTTTTCTTAAGTGCATACATTTATGGTAAGCTTTTATGATATTGGCTTTATTTGTTTAGGTCATATTATATATATATATATATATATATATATATATATATATATATATATATATATATATATATATATATATATATATATATATATATATATATATAAAATACTGAGTTACATCAGTAATTCACATCATATCTCAAAATGCATAGCAGAAAAGATTGATGCCACAAATGCAGTTTCAGATTCTGAAACTGGAATTTATTTCCTAACTTTGCATGTCCATTTCAAGACTGCTGTAAAACACTGCTGAACATTGAACATTTAATTGGACAAGAACAAGGTTTATATAATATTGCGACACTGTAAATCATATCTGACAAAAACAGAAGGAAAAAACACCGGTGAATGAAAAGCTCCACCGTGGAAAAAAAATAACAACACTTCTAAGACGAATGGTCCCTTCAGCCCTGTGACGGATGGATAGAAGGACAGACTGCAGGGCTGAATCATGCGGCATGTCCTCACACGGAAGAAGAGAAGATAAACTGAGGAGGATTGTGCAAATCAAGTCTTACAGAGTTAACGTGTCCCCTCATGTTGTGGCCAGCGCTCTGAGCCGGGAGAATTTCAGTCTGTTTTCGCTGAAAACACAAGCACTATGAGAAGAGACGGCTGTCGTCCTGAAAGTGGCTTCTCTGCAGTACCTTCACATGATTCTCATAGATTTTAAGTGCAGGGCCGAGTCTGATCGACAGACCAGTCAACACGTCACTGCGCTGCATCAGCAGTAAGGACTTCCCATCTATTTCCTGTTGGAAGTAAAGATATATAGGTATAAATACTTGTTCTCAGTAAGGACACAAACAATTGATCAGAAGTGACAGTAAAGACGAAAGATTTCTATTTCAAATAAATAAAGTTCTTTTGAACTTTCTATTCATCAAAGAATCCTTAACCGTTTCCACAAAAATATAAAGTAGAATAACTGTTTTCATCATTGATAATAATTGCTTGAGCATCAAATCAGCATATTAGAATGATTTCTGAAGGATAATGTGACACTGAAGACTAGAGTAATGATGCTGAAAATTCAGCTTTTCCATCACAGGAATTAGAAATAGAAAAGAGTAAGCATAAGATCATAAGAGACTAGTTTAAAAAAAATCTAATCCACCCCAAACTATTGAATGGTAGTGTATAGCTACATACTGTAACTCATTTGGTGTACATTTGAGATTTTCTTAGCCAAATTATTCACATAATTTGTGTAATGTCTATTATAATAATGTCTATTGTGTTTGAAATTACCATATAACTCATACTGATCATCTTTTTTGGAGGAAAAAAAAAGTGACCCTTTTTGTCAGACAAGTTCCATTTCCAAAAGCTTCTCTAAAAGCACAATAGGATGGATTTCCTTGTTTTTGGTGAAAAATATGTCCAGAATAAATTTTCATTATCATAATGTGTGCAGATGTTTTACTTTTGAGGGGTGCTTGTAATTCCCATTAATGTATTCCCATTGTGTTTTCCAATGGCGACTCTTATTGGAGAAATACTTTACTATTATTATTATTACAGTGTTCCCACACCTTGAATTCTCTTTTAGATTTTCCATTTCTTTTGTGACTCCTGAATTAGAATGAAAAAAAAAAATCACTTATTGGAATTGCATTTGAATATTTTAGAGCTGAGCATAACTAGAAAAATATATAGTCACTACAGAAATTTCATTCATTTTATTAATTTCCATTACAGGGTATATACAAGAATAATGGAGTTAAATTTAATACCTTTTAAGATCTTTTTTAAGACTCTTTCCATACATTTTAAGACCTCATCGCCACTCCAAGTTTTAACCGGTTACACTGGCGACACTTTAACTTACATTTACTATAGGCCTTGATTGATTGTAAGATAGCACAACTAAACAGACTTACTTTGTGATAACTCCTTATCAGTACAACATAATTCAGAAGGGTGGGAACAAAGCACAAGATAATTAACTGAGTGACTAACCAATGCAACCCAAGAAACAAGAATTAGACCAACAAACAAAACTTATTGAGGAGGGAAAATAAAGCTCTCTGAGCTATTGGACAATGAGTTCACACAGTATTCAAAAGATGTATTTGTAACAACAGCTCTTATAACTCTCTGCAAACCATAGCTGTTTTGTGGAACACTTCTCATGACAAACACCTGACTGATCAGACAGTTCACCTGTGATTACGGAGCGCTTGATTTGATAGTGTCAGTACTGCACCTGATCAAGTGTGAATGATCATGGAAGGTAAAATAATGATCACAACTATTACATCCTTTTAATTGTGCATCCCAAGCCCATGCCAGTAAAAAAAATCATTAAAAAACAAAAAACGCCCAAAGTAGCACAATTACAATGTCCCACATATAAAAATGTAATTTCCATTCCTAAAATACATATTTTACAGTCACTATTATGCACATTTATCATAAACACAGCTCAAATGCTTCCTACTAGTGTAGCCCAAAACATTTAGCAGAGTTTTATTACAGCTAGAATGCAAAATGTTTCAGTGCAAGCATTTCAACCAAATGTAATTTATGCAGTATTTCAAACATTTAACCTTATGGGGAAAATCAACCCATTGCAACAGTTTAAAAGCAGCCCAATTCTGTGAAAAAAAAAAACAAACAAAAAAAAAACACAACAACAACCCTGCATCCAACACGAGCTGCAGAAGTCAGATTTGACTGATCACGGGTCACAGTAAGGGGAGATGACTGACAAGATGTTGGAGGATTTGCTCCTCAACAGATCCTGAGCTCACTGACAAATATAGATTTTTGATTATTTCAAAAGGGATTTAAATACCCCACATATTCATACCGGCGCCCTGATGCACGAAAATTAAATACAATATTAGAATGTCTGCGGGAGCGGACACAAAAATCACGGGAGTGGATGGGAGCATGTGGTAATGGTCAGAAATTCAGCGAGAGCGCGATCACCCAGCAGCGCATTCAGTCAGTGAGCGCCGTAATATATGAAGATTATCTAGCCTGGAAATAACCATTTAAAACTTCCTGACAATTGTTGTTTCCAGGTCCGTGGGAAGCCGAAAATCAACATAAATAAAATAAATGTCTTGTACATTATTTTGGCATGAAAATATGAAAATAACATATTTTGCATTGTAAAATTAAGATTTCATTTTCATTAGGCAAAATCTATTTGTAAGTGTTTCTTTAGGCTTTTGGTTCAAATGAAAAAAAAAAAAAAAAAAGATTCGAAATCGCTGTGCTCCACCAATACTTTGGGTGTGTAGATCAATAAAAATCAGAATGACTTCAAATGAAAAAAGCAGGATCTGCACTCACTAGTATACTTCCTAATAATGTGTAGATTTTTTTTATTATACAAAAAGCACAAATGGCTCAACAGACTTTGGGTTAAAATATGACAAGAACATGCTCGTGACAGGTTTGGTTAACTACAGTACTAACCTGTGTCCTGAAAGCCAGCGCCTGCTCGGGGAAACCCACAGACGAGAAGTAACTGGCCACATCAGCCACGCTCCAAAGCAAAGGGTCCTGCCCGATTTCTTTCTTTACCACATCACTGAGAGTGAACAATAACAGATTAAACCCTCAAAGTTTAAGAGCAACTCAAACTAGACTTTTTTCATATCACATCAACAATACAGAATCCAATGGAGAAGTGTTGGATAACATTACAGTTATTCTGTTTGATGACACTATAACTTTAAGTCTCAATTTTCTTTAGAGTTTATTACCAAAGATACAAAGACAAATTTGGCTTTTACTCACTTTCCATTATTCATCCCTCCATTGTTAACATTGTTTCCCTCCATTGTTTCTTCCTCAGTTGTGCTTTTGGTGCACAATTCACCTGTGAAAGCACAGTTTCGAATAAAAATGTAACAATGAGGTTGTAACATTGAGTTGAAATTTAAAGTGTGAAGTTTGAATAGTAAAGGTAGTATACTGGATCTGATAAAGAGTGTGGGACTCAGTGTGAGGTCATCGATTTGTCCTGAAGACAGACAGACACAATATGACCCAGAGGAACAGGACAGATGTTGTGCTGTGATTGGAAGCGCAGGGTGGACATGCTTACCGGCGTGGCTGTGCAGTCTGACAGCAGCGGATCAGGGCCGAGCACGCTCTCCTCCACCCTCGGCCCCTCCTCGGCCTGAAGAGTGGAGAGACAGATGGCCGCTGGCTGCTGCATGAACGCCACAGATCCTGTGGGTCACAATGACAGATACTGCCAACTCAGATCTCTGTAGGCTGATGTCATACAAATCTTCTGACTGTTTTTACTGAAATCGTGGCTTTTTCTGATGGAGGTCTGTGATTATCAACAAATACTAAACTATCCAACTCCTTGACATGCATTGCAATGCCTGAATTTGGCAGAAAATGAATGAAATAAGAACAGGAATTGCAACACACTGAGGGATGCTTTAATAACTTTACACTGTCAGACTGTGTTTTTGCATGTTTGTCTCTTCAGACTTCTCACAGCTTCGGTGAGAAAAAGATGTATATTCAAGAAAGACAGATTGTTGTGCCTCTACTTGCTTATTTTATATAAATATATGAGTGTAGGAGAGCTCCAGAAAAAAAAAATATTTGGTTTCACAATCATCATGGAACATCTGCGATAAGTTATGCTTCAAAGCTCTTCCACAAAAATAAATAAGGAGGCCACTGGTAAAATATTTTGCAATATTTTACATTTTAATGTACTGCAAAAACATCCAAACACTTTTAAATGGCCCTTGAGACAGATGCCATTCTTGAGTTAAAAAAAGCTAATTCAACTATTTGTTGCATTATTTATAGCAGCTTGCATTTCTGTCTTATTTCTAAAAATTTTACATTAAAAAAAAAACTCCTAATGGAAAAAAAAATCAAATCCATAATTCTGAGTCCAAATAAATTAATCACTACGTGTTCAACTGTCCTGCCACTGTTTTGCAGTCAATTTTCTAGTTCTTACAATGCTTGATTTCCCCAATAGATTTACAAAAGTACATTATTTTACTAGATATGCATGTTTTTATTAATATTTCAAATTAATGCAATAATGCAAGCTGTGAAATTTCACATAAACAATATTAGAAAATTAGGACAGGACCACAACAGATCAATTGATAAATTCTGGAAAAAATAAAATAATAATAATAATAATAAAATTCAGTCATTTTGGAAAATCACAGAAAGGTGGGGTGAAATCCTGAAGGTACTGCTAAACAGCATAGTTACAATATCTACCACAGGGGAGAATGATACTACACTAACAAGCCAAACCTTGACCCCTTGGATTCACCCGAGCGGCAACCTCCCGCTCTCTCTCGTGAAGCCAATAAGGAAGTGACTAAAACTGCAAATCGAATGGCCGCTTGAGGCTGGCTGCAAAAGGGAGTCAGTCCCATAGACTCCCCATGTGAAAATGCCCAACTTTACAGCAGAAAAAAAAACATGTTTACACATTTTGGTTGCTAATTTTGCCCTTCAACTGTGAGGGGGGTGAATTTTTTTAAACTCATCCGTTTAAATTATATTAAGCCAGTTCTGCATAATTAAGGGCGTGGGCCACTTGAGTAACAGGTGGATTGCCGTTGCTTACAATGCCGTCGCGCTAAGTAGGCGTGGCTTCAGCAAACAGCTCCCGCCTTTTTGCCCATTTTCGATTTTCCGGGGAGAGTTGCGCGGTGACGCGCTGCCAAGATGGCGACGGCCCGCACTGCACACTTTGAGCTTCAAAACCGCTATTGAGGAGTCTATGGGTGACGTCACGGACACTACGTCCATATTTTTTTACAGTCTATGGATTCACCTGATCAGACTCCCTCTGATTCTCAAACAGTTGTGTCAACTGAAAATCATCTAGCAGAACGCCACGTCTACCTGAGGCTGCCAGGACCACAGTTAAACCATTCAATGATCGCTGGTCAAGTACAGTCTGAAAAAAACCTCTTTAACTCATTTATTTTAATTACTACCTCAGTTTAAATTCTGGTTTGTTTGGCATTCTTTATCTTGAGAAGTTACTTCAAAAAATAACCGAGAGGACTTGAGTACCTGTGTCCTGCTGGGCTGCTGGCTGTGTGTGCTCAGGTAGGATGTAAGTGCTGTCGGCATCCTGCCTCAAGGAATCATGGGTAGGAGAGTTCTTTGAGGACGTGGGTGAGGGAACAGGCTGACTGGTGTTACTGCTGGTGATGGGACTCATGCTGATGCCCGAGTCAGCGGTGCTCTGAGCGCACATGGCATCCAGACTGCTCTCATCCCCCTCCTCATCCATACTGCTGTCCATTCCTGCTGTCGTAGACATCTCGTCCTAAAAAGATCGCAGCAGCATTATTATTATCATCATTTTTAGACAGGACTGCATTAAAAAAATTAAATAAATAAAAATGCAACATGAGGAATCAACAAAATGCCATTTGGAACCGTGTTTCTACAGTTTTATGAGACTTTATGTAAATTATCTAATTAAAGTAAATACACTACTTTTATTCATCAAGGATGCATTAAATTGATCAAAAGTGACAGCAAAAATATTGTTAAAAAAGATTTATATTTCAAATAAATACTTTTGCTTTGAATCTTATATTCAGAGAATCCTGAAAAAAAAATTTGCACGGTTTCCTCAAAAATATTAATTAGCACATTAATAATCATAAAAATGTTTCTTGAGCGTCAAATCAGCATATCTGAATGATTTCTGAAGGATCATCTGACTGGATTTTTTTATTATTATTATTATTATTATTAAATAAATGCAGCCTTGGTGAGCATAAAAGACTTTTTTCAAAACATAAAAAAAAAATCTTACCCCAAACATTTGAACGGTAGTGTATAAATAATTATATATTGTTCTTAAAATAATACTGAACAGTTCCCTAAATATAGATTAAAACCTTGTTACTTTGATTGGGAGCGGCATATTTCTACAAATACAAGGTTTTAAGTCAAAAGTCCAAAATTGCTTTGGACTTTTTCTTGGGGCCACGTTGCTGTGTTTTAAACACTGAAGTTTTTAATTTGCTATTTAATCTATTTTTGTTTCACAAACTGTTTTGTGTTTCCTAATTGTTTAATGGTTTACATTTTTCTGAAGTAATAAACTATGTAATGGGCAGGCTCCTATTATGTCAACTTAACCCATGTAGTGTGCCACTGCCAACATGCCCTGCTACTGGTTCACTGATGAGTGCACACTGTGCACTAATGTTCAGCAGCCCTGGATTATCTCCACTAAAAAGCATGACGAATACACATATGATGGGAAGAAGAAAACATCTATTAGCACGCACAGGAGCTTTAACAGGGACTTCATGATGATTAGCAATGATAGAATATAGCAGTATTTGACATTTAATCGAACACACATCGACTACCGCACTTTGTGCTTATGCTCAATCCGTCGCACTGCACAACTGGATCTTCGTCGACTCGAGCTTCAATATCTGAAGGCCGCGCGCACTGTTTATTCAGACAGGAGTTGAGCCAGAAATTCCTCTTCGCCCGTTTTCTTTCGCACGCTTTGAACGCTGGTTTCGGTTGGCACGATGGTGTCAGGAACGTTACTGACAGTACTGAGCACATCAAAATCATTTATTCACACAGTATGAGGGACATTACGGAGAGAGTTTGCTGAACTCGTCTCGGACTCGCGGCTCTCCGGCATCAGCGCGCGCTATGGGCGAAGTGGAGGCGGGCTCATGAATATTAAGTGACGTGAGGAACGTCAGCGCCCTGAGAGTGAAGCGTGTTGAGTTAATGTATATTAATGAGGCACGCCACTAGCGAACTTCACGCAGCCTAGTTAATATTCATGAACCCGCCCCGCTTCTCTGCGAGGCGCGCTGCCTGTCTGAGACAAGCGCGTCCCAAAGCAAGCCAATGTTAAACGTGGCTAAAGCCGACATTTTCTCCATAAAAAAAACACACACACGCGAAAACTAACGTTAATCTTTGTTCACGTGTTAACCGGCGATAAATAAGTACGGCAAGTTCACGAGCCCCACTTAACGACTTCGTTCGCACTTGGCGTGCACGCACATAAAGGATCATCTAGCAGCCGTCTAATGACTTGAGCTTCGATGATCCCTATAAATTGTCGTATTGGCTCGGTCACGAGTTACACAAGCGCAAAAAAAGAAAAAGAAAAGAAAAAAGTCTCGCCAGTAAACAATCACTAATGCAATCGTCTCCAGTGTCGCTCTTTGTGCGAAATGCGTCAGTAGGCTGATCCGTGATGTTTTGGTGACTTCCCCCGCTGTGCGAAAAGCGAGTTTGGGTTAATTGCAAAGGATTTCATCGCGAAAGTTGAGTTGCCGGACTCATCCAGTGCACACAAAAACTCGCTCTGAAAGATTTCGACCTCGCGGATCAAGCGCTCCCATTGTTGGCGATTTTCCGACGCTCATGATCGGTTCGTGCCGCTCCCCGTCTGCGCCAGTCCGCGCGCGCGCGTGGCGCGTCTCTGTGTGTCCGTGTGCACTTGCCTCGTTGCATTTGCCAGAACACTTCAACTAGTAATAAAAACACAAATACTTGACATTTCGCGTCTCGTTTTTCCCGAAGCACTCACTTCCATATCCTCCATGTGATCCTCCTCATCCACGGGACCCAGAGCGCTGTCGCCGGTGCTCCAGTCCGCGAGAGAAGGCTGTTTCACCGCACACTTGCTCTGCTCGGGTTTTCTCCTGCCTCGCAGCACCTTTGCCGCGTTGCGATAGGAAACCGAGCCTTTATAGTTGACTTTCAGCACTGTTTGCTCCTCTATCAGTTTCTCTAGTTCTGACCGGGTTCGGTCCCAGTCCGAGCCGTGTCGTCTTTTAACCATTCTGCAAATTCTGTCCAGGTCCGGTCGCGCTTTCCTCGACCTCAGCGAGTCTATGGAGCCCAGGATCCACTCGCGGTACGGCTCAGACATTATTCCTAATGGGCTTCAAGCTTGATAGAGTAGATGAAGTGCGTCAGTGTTGCCTTCGACGTGACGCTCGCAGTCTTTCGAGCCGCGGCGCGAGCGCGCTGGAGAGAAAGAGAAAAAAACGGAAACATATTGTACGCGTGCGTTGATCACATTGAGCGCTTTTAAGGTGGAATGCGCGAGATGCGCGGCCCGCCACTAGGAGATTTAAGGAGGCGTCGCTGGGTTGCACGTTTCCGTGCCGCTTCAATGGCTGTTTAGGAATGCAATACTAGCACGATGCATTAGTGCATACGGTTAAGTAACACGTGAAGTCGTCCGCATTATACAATGGTAAACTTTTCATTTACATTCCTTGTTTAATCCAGCCACTTTAAACATTTTTTTTTGCCAATCCAATTAAATGATTAGTCGAGAGGGAAATGCGCTGAGTGGAATATTAGCTACGTACTGCATACGACATAGTATATACTAGGTGCAGTACATACTATGAAGTATACAGTACATAGTTTGTAAAACAAGGCGTTATGCAACAATACACACTTCAAACAGCAGTATGCTGATCTTCGTTGTGTTTAATCAGGCCAGAAACCAATATCAGAATAGTTTGTCTTATAAAGATTTTTTTTTAAAAGTTAAACACCTTATATTGGCAGTCCAATCAAAGTAGTTAAGAAAAATAAATACAAATTGTGGCTTAATAGTTTCTCGAGGGTTTTGCATTGTGGGATACAGTATTGTGCAGTGTGCTTCACATTTTATTAAATGTAGTAGGTCATATCAAGGAGATTTATAATAATTTCCATTCATCTCCAAAAGAACTTGCCCAACTTATGCAGGTCCACCCCAAAATTCATGATAAGTGATCCGTCATCATTGCTCGTGGATGCTCAGACAAACAATTTTTTTTTGAGACAAAACATCATGTGACTAATGACTCGACTCCCAGGAAAATGATGTCAAGGCAACACAGATCCTTTTCATGCTTTTAAGAAACCTTCAAATGCAAATCAGGCATTGGTAGAAAATAAATACTATATATATATTCTGTGCTATGTTAAATGTCCTGTGACCGATATAAAATAAAAGTTCCAAACAATAACATTTAAGACAGCACCACATTGTAATTTTAACATTTAAAACTTTATTGGAATGATACATGTTGCAAAATATTATTCTGTGTATTTTTTTTAAACATACTCGATGTGTCCTACGGGTATCCGTCAGCTTCTCCAGAAGGTAAAATAATTAAGACTGTTAAAGGCAGAGAATATACAGTATTGTTTCCCGAGAAGGTACAATAGACTACACCATCACCATACCCATGTCGAGAGGAAAGAGACTCCTGTTACTGAAAATACACTTAGAAAATATGCAAAAGTAAATCAAATGTTTTCTTCATGATTTTTTTTTTTTAAAAAGCAAATCGAAGAGTGTAGGAAACTGGATGTGTACAAAGGCAAACTGTATCATGGACTGATGCGCACACACACACAAAAAAAAGATGACTGATGATGTAAATGATGAACAGATGAGTGGGAGACTGAAGGATGTGTGACACCCATGTATTTGAAAGGAAGGGACGGGACCCAGAGATAGAGGGATGACATATGAATACGGCCAAAAATGTCACATATTTCCATGCTCTGACAAAAATAGGTGTAATGAAAGGTGCATTTGAGCCATAATATCCCACTGTTGCTTTAAACAGAACCCTTCCATAGTCCCTTCCACGATCAAGCTCTAAGATGAGGGAAAAAACTCATGCAAAAGCCAACCTGTTCATTATAACTCGGTGCACCAGTTGAGAATAGTCTCCCGTTGCTTCTAGCGTCACAAGACCAGCGCAGTAATCTAAACGTACAGACGCATTCTTTAAACACTGATTGTTTTGTTTTATAGCTATTCAAACCAAGAGATGGAGTCGTTTCTCCTGTTTGTACACCCATTTTATGACAAAGTCTCCAGAAATGGGGCGAGCAAATATCCCAGCAATCGCCAGGCATTGAAGTGTGAGGGAGAGAAGAGCTAAACCTAGCTTAATGTTTTGTGAAATATAAACTCCTGCCCTTTGCTCGTCTATGTTTTAAAGCTACATCAGCACCCGAATGATCAAAAACGGACCCAATTTGGTGCGTTTTGGCTGTGGATCTGGCAGGCTACAGTGACATAACATTTCCCGAGAGGGAAATGAACAGTAATTTGATCTTATACTGCAATTTAAATAGCATCACAACCATTCAGTGTCCAATAGATATTTCCGTTGTTAAAAAAAGTTGCTTGAAATACAAATTTTAACCTGGCACCAATCTGTAGTTTTGCAAAATTAAGTTACATCACTCATCATAACAAACAGAAATAACAAACCTAAACAAACCAAAAATCGATTTTGAAATCGGCACCTAACGAACATCTGAAAGACTGAGCTATAAGCGATGGTCTGCATCTCAGTTTTAAAGGTGAAGCATGTCAATTCTGTGCCACTAACAGCAGCAAAAAAAAAAATTATGACTTTAATCAATTCTAATATATTATGTCCTTTCTGTTACTCAGACTGCGGTTCAATTTGGTGCCACCATTGGCACAGAAGTTACACTTGACCTTTAAAATCGAATTAAATATTCATCAACACGAAACTTTTCAAGCATAGCAAAAAATCTTTGCAACACACTACGCATTACTGCAAACTTATGCAAACTAAAAAAAACAACAACAACAACAACAACAACAACAACATGGGGACGTTTGCTTTTAGATTGTCTTGCACTCTACAAAGTTACAGAGCAAGATAGAATGCGAACAAATTTCGATCAGTTCGTTGGACGATATTTCAACAGGCCAAATGGTGCTTAACTGACTGGTCAATATCTTAATAACACACAATGAAGTCTACATGAACAACAAGCTTGTTTGAAGCAGAAATGGAGATTGATAAGTGAAGCCTTAGAGAGTTAAAACATCACTAGAAGGCGACACGGTTGAAAAGAATAATAAAAAAAACCCCAACAACAACATCCACCAGGAACCCGGTGTAAACACAGAAACAATGCTCTTCTTTAACGTTTTCCTTTAAAAGCATCTTTTATAAAAACAACCAGCTGCATTTCCATTTTGTGTTGGTTTATCTCTGGAAATGTATCTTCGAATCATAGCCATCTGAGAAAACCTGTAAAATAATGGATTTGGAGCTTCAAGTATGCTTACATGCTACAGATCTAAAAATATTACGAAGTGTTACGGTCTTATCAGTGGCCACTTGCAACACTGGCTTAAAATACACTAAATAATCAAGAGAATGATGAATGATGATCCAAATCAACAATATTTATACTAAGCGGCAGATTCTGCCTGATCCTAGAGCACTGTAGGAAATTAATATGCAATGAGAAATTTGAAGGATGGTTGTGTGATGCTTGAAATCCATGTGAGAAATGGGTGACGTGTCAAACAAAAAGCCAGATCTCTTGAACGCTGTAAGTGGGTTTGATTTGGTACTGGATGCCAATAGGTGCACAGGAAGTAAACATGATGTGGCAGGGTGGAGAACTACAGAGCAAGGACACCTTTGCTATTTAAAAAAAAAAAAAACAATTAAGTTGGGTAATTTTCTCTGGAGAAGCCAAAATTCAGTACCAGAAAGTAACCTCTATATCTCTGGAAAAACAAAAGAAGTAGTCACAAATATCCCCATACCAGCCAGCCACAGAGAAGTGACCGAATCTCTGCCCAATGGACCCTGGCTACCAAACAAGAGGGAAAACATGAAAATGGACAAGTAACAAGAGACGAAGGATCTGAAAAGGCAACACTGCTGGCGTCTCTCTCAGGACTTTGTTCTTCTTCTCCCTCCATCTGTGTGGGAGGGCTCTATGTTGTTGTTACCGGTTAAGGCTCAGTCCAGTCCATCACCATCACCACCCTGGAAAACGCTTTCTTCTCTGTGTTGCCCCACATCTAATTTCTCTCCATCCCTCTCCTCCGCTGCTGCTTCTAGAATTCAGCGAACTCCTTTCCACATTTCTCTGTGAAAGAGACCCGGATTTCTTCTTCCTCGTAGTCGTCAAAGTTGCTGGTGTCGCCAGGGCCTTTGCACTTAGGGATGAAGGGGGCTTCCACCTGAAAACACAGACAAAATTGTCAGGTTGCGGCATTCTGATGAAATATTATGTACATGTACTGATGATGACGTCTTTACTAATGGAGGTGACTTGAAGCTTGAGGAAATGGCGAGAACATTATAAGAACCCAGCGTGATTGAGGTACCTTCTTCTGGTAGATTGCGATCCAGTCGGTGGTTGCAAACCATTTGTGGCCTTTGATGTCGTTGACGCCGTTCTTGAGGTTACCGAAGCGCTTCGTCAGATCTACCTGCAGCAGGTTTCTCAGCAGGTCCTTCAGGTCAGAGCTAAAATGTGAGGGGAAGCGTACCTAGAGAAAGATTAAGACACACACGGTCAGTGTTTGAAATTCACAAGCACCTTTACAAACAGACGGGACTTTCAATACAACAGAAAGTCTAGTCATAACTGACACAATGCTGTGACTGAATACTGAAATTTAAAACAGTGTAGAAGACAGCATGCTGCCCCCAACCACAAAAACCAATGAGAGCAGCTGCAAAAGAAGACAGCAAGCTAAAACCTTTAGATGACTCACAGCTCAAATTTAAACTTAAACTTTAATTTTTAAAATTCATTTCAGCACCAAAGGATAGATTCATGGCAAAACAAAATTTAAATATGCAATTAGATTTCTTAAAACATCACAAGAACAACTATATAAAAAAATTTTTTTCAGTTTAATGCTGGACGAAAATTGTGAAGTTGTAAAACCTTTTCAAAAACATGCATTAAAATATTGCCTAGTAGGGGTGTGACCAGATCTCGTAGCATGAGATCTCGCGATATCCTCGTGCAGACCTTTCATATGTATTTGCATTACACTGGCCCTTTCACCAGTGGTGTGTAATATAAGGTATGCAAGATATTATGTTCACATTATGCAAGTGGCCGCAGTTAAAATTACGCAGTGAAGTCTTTATCCAGGCATAAAAACAGAATTCATAGTTTAACGCGGAATGTCACAGAATATCTCCAATTCTAAATTAATTAACCAAAAGTAGGTCATTACACTTAAATCAAATCACGATAGTTTAACGCGGAATGTCACAGAATATCTCCAATTCTAAATTAATTAACCAAAAGTAGGTCAACTGCATGTTCACATGCCTGTCTCTGTAAATGTATTCACGGCGTGGCGCTCATGGTGATTTCAGCGTCTGCCATTGTTTAAGTCCGGTTTCTAAATTCCCTTTGTTTGTAAATGATAAATTATGAAATTAATGTTTTATGCCTTCATTTGATAACCAGAAAAATGTAAATACACAACACACAATTTCTGAGGGGAAAAAATTCATAAGGCTACTTTAAGAAAAAATTTAATGAATAAATTAAGTTGTGTTATGCATTCAAATAGTTAGACATGCTAAAACACAGAATTTGGGAACAATAAAAAATCTAAATAATATGGTGATAAAAATGGTAAAAATTTCATAGGGCCCTAAACATATTTTTTTTTTGGTTAAACTTTTAATAAATTGATGTGAAAATGTATATACTATTAAAAAGGAGTTGAGAAAAAATTAAATGGAAATCAATTTACTAAATAAACTTGACTGTCTGCTACTTTAAAGGGATATTATTTGTGTTTATTGTTTATTTTTATGTATACTATTTAATTTTGTGCAATTACTTGCCTGTCAGTTGAGTTTGTGGCAAAACCTTTTGCAGTGTTTACATGTTGTTTATACCTGCATAAAATGTATTAAAATAGATGTTTAATTTCATAAAGTACAATTTGACTTCAATTGATTTGCATTTTGTGTTTTTCAGTTGAATAAAATACCAATTTTCCCTATATATTTAATCATTGAGGATTTCTTTAAAAAAAAAAAAAAAAAAAAAAAAAAGTTTAAAAATCTCGTCTCGTCTCGTTCTCGTGAACCCAGTCTCGTGTCTCGTCTCGTGGGATAAGTGTCTTGTCACACCCCTATTGCCTAGTAACGTTAAAAGCAAAACAGTCATAAAATAAAATAAACAATAATAAAAAGTGTCTGCTAAATGAATAAATGTAAAATATGCTTGGTTATCTAACACACACACTCAAAAAGAAAGAATGCCTATATGTCTGACTCCAGGTCATCATTTTTAGTATTACTTATATACTCATAGATTTATAAAAAAAAATTAAAAAAATTTGCACATTTTTATTTGTTTTGCACATTTTTATTTGTTTTATATTTTTATTTATTTTAACTTTTAGTAATTCTTATTTGTTTTTTTTAATACTATTATTAAGGTTTATTTGTTTTGTTTCCATTTGTTTTCGTTTTTATTTATTTCCAGTTAGTAATTTAAATTTTTTAGTAAGTAAATATTACAGTTTCTGGTAACATTGTTGACTTGATTGCACAGACACTATTAAAAGAGAACTGAACTGAGCGGGACGATGACATCACAGAATCAACAATAAACTGACTTTAACTGATAAACTGACTGTTTTCTTTTGTCCTCTTGCATTATCAGCACACGTTCTACCCGTCTAACACTGTAAAGCTGCTTTGACACAATCTGTATTGTATAAAGCTTTATCTAAATAAAGGTGACTTGACTAATTTTAGTGCTTCAACGTGAACTTATTTCATTTAGTTGTCAAGGCAACATTTCTCATTTTTGCTAAAACTTTTGTCATCTAATATTTTTTATTATTTAATTTCACCTTTATTTCAGTTAACAGAAATGTTTTAACAGTTTTAGTTAACTATAATGACCCTGCTCTGAGTTACCCAAACCACAAATAAAAACCTTCAAGAGGATTTCTTTTCAAGAGGATTCTTCACGAGACATGTTTTAGTATTTTTTTTTATTTACTCTTGGAGTAAATAGAGATTTACTACTAATCACAGAACTGGCTTTACTGACGAGATGCGCATGACAATCACATGCGATTAATTGCACAGCCCTATATGGCATCCGGTGCCAAATAATCCCAGTGCAGTGATATTCTGTCACAGCGCTCACCTTCCCAGAAACAATCTTCTCATAAATCTGGATGGGCTGGTCGGCAAAGAACGGAGGGTAACCGGCAGCCATTTCATAGATCAGCACTCCCAGAGCCCACCAGTCCACTGCTTTATTATAACCCTGAGAGACACAGAGAGATGGAGTCATGCTGAAATGGTTCAAACTGCAGTTAAGACAAGAAAAGCAGCTTTGGTACTCACTTTACTGAGGATGATTTCTGGCGCCAGGTACTCAGGTGTGCCACACAGTGTCCAGGTCCTGCCCTTTACACGTTTAGCAAATCCAAAATCTGTTACCTGTGAAAACAGCAAGAATGAGGATAAATATTGCATGTATACATTTGTGAAAAACAGGTGAGTGAGCCTGTATGGCCTTAAACAGAGACTCGAACACAAGGCAGGTATATTCTTTGCAGTCATGTGACATTCTTGGAGCTGCTATCATTACATTTCATGAAGTCATCTGATTTTAAACCCTGTGTGTTTACCTGTATGTAGCCCTGCTGGTCTATGAGCAGGTTTTCAGGCTTCAGATCTCGGTAGATAAGATCAAGTGAGTGAAGGTATTCAAAGGTCAGAACTATCTGGGCGGCGTAGAATCGGGCATGAGGCTCGCTGCACCAGACAGAGACAGAGAGACACAACGTAAATGTACAGAGGTCATCGGACCAGCACACACGCTCATTATACAAGAATGAGATGATTAAATAGTTTTAGACGAAGCGGGCCTACAGCCTGCCACTGTTTGACATGTCATGTCAACTACCCTAAAATAACACCATCAACTGAACTGAAAATAAACTAACTAAATGTGAATCTGCATTTTTTTTCTTTTCATTCTGCAAAAATTCTTGTAAGCAAGTATTTTAATGATTTGCATTTTCTATTCAAGAACCATGCAGTTAGACATATTTGATCTTTTAAATGTAATCCTTTCAGTGGATGTGTGATGATAATAATAAAAAATATAGATATGGCAATATGCAAAAGAACCCAGTCGCGTGTTGCAGTCACAATGACTGTTATGCAATGCGTCAGGTGATTATATAATGCTAATAATTTATTATTCCAAAAGTGGAAGTAAATTAATAACTTGTGAATAATACATTTTAAATGTTTGGCAAGTGGCAATTTGACCTCAACACTACACCTCAAAAAGTTGTACATTTTTAAAACTAATGGAAAATAAACCAAGTTAGAAACAAAAACTTCTACGAGTATAATAAGCCTGGAAGGAGTACGCTTATGCAGCTAGTGCAATATGAATAGAGAAAAAAAAACTCACCTGAACCGGCCGATTCTACGTAAGTGAGAGAACATCTCTCCTCCAGGAACATACTCCATTACCATATACAGGTTAGTATTATCCTAAGTACAGGACACACAAAGGAAAAGAGCAAAAAAGCATTGAGATAAAACACACTACCATTCAAAAGTCTGTCAGATTTGAAAGACGTCTCTCTTCTGCTCACCAAAGCTGCATCAAAAATACAGTAAAACAGTAATATTGTAAAATATTATTACAATTAAACTGCCTTCTATTTGAACATATTGTAAAAATGTAATTTATTCCAATGATTTAAAGCTGAATTTTCATTACTCCAGTCTTCAGTGTCACATGATCCTTCAGAAATCATTCTATGATGATTTGCTGCTCAAGAAACATTAATGATTGTCAGTTTTCACGCAATTCTTCTGGAAGGATTATTTCATTTATGGAAATATCTCATCATTCACTGACGCATCCATGTCGCGTTTACTCATGCTTGATTTAAAAACGCATCTGCCTGCATGTTTTGCTGCAGGACAGCAATTGTGAGTCATTTTTCTGTCATCTTTTTAGGACTGTAATATGAAAGATGTACAAAGTGATTTATCTCCACTAACAGTGTGAAAGTGATGGCACATAACAGGCACAATTACCAGTATAAACATAGATGTCTCTTGGTACAATATGCGTCACACGACTAAACACATGTCATAGTTTTTAAAAGCCTCCATTTTCAGTCCACACTACAAGGCAAAAACGCCGTTTTCTAATTTATCCAGCTCAGTTTTTGTTGAAAAAGACTTTTTATTGTTTATAAGGGCTGAGTTTTTGTTTGTATTTACTTTATATTTCTGATCAATTTAACATGCGCTTGCTGAATAAAAGGACTCAAAACTCATCTATTGGCTGAAAGACAGAGATAGATATTTTTGCTATATCATCCTTCTCCAAAATATGCAAGTACACACACACACAGCTGGTACCTTGAACGAGTGCTCCAATCGCACAAGGAATGGGAAGCTGACAGCCTGCAGGATGCGTTTCTCATTCAGCGTGTGTTCTATCTGTTTCAGTTTCACCACCTGGAAGACAGGAGAAGATGAGCGCTAACATACTGACACACACAGCTTTCAGCGGTGATTCCTCTGAGAGTGGCTTACCTTCTGTTTGTCGAGGATCTTCATGGCAAAATGCTGGCCTGATTCTTTGTGCTTGACTAGCATGACTCGTCCAAACGAGCCAGTGCCTAGAGTCTTCAACCTCTCAAAATGGTCCAGAGATGCAGTGTTCTGTACAACCACAGTGGTCCAGAGATGCAGTGTTCTGTACAACCACAGAAATACAGAGGAAGAGAAGATGGAAGTTGTTGGTGAATACATATTTTTTATCGAGTTTCAGAAATGTGAAATACGGATTTTCAGAAAATAAATGGTAAAACACTAGACGTCATGATTTTTTCACTTTTTTTCTTAATGTTTTGTAGTAAGATGTGTTTGTGTACTGAAAAAAAAAAAAAAATCACAGAGACTCCAGGTCAGTTCACCTTGTGTCCAGAAGGTGGCGCAATGCAACTCCCATGAACTCATAGGGTGACAAAAGTGATTGTGTGCAGTGCAGAAAATGGGATTAACTGACCTGTGCTGGGTTCTCCCATTTCTTTAGGAAATCTTCTTTGGCTTTAGCGAGAAACTCCTTAACTGAAACCGAACAGAGAAAGGAATGATTTGTTTTGTGTTTTTTATTTATTTGTGTGAAAGAATTAATTGGATGTTTGATTAGTGATATTGTAATGTCATAAAAATAAATTAAATAAAGTATGTTTGATTATTTATATTAGAATCTGTTAAAATGTCAAAGTAGGGCATGTTAAAACAGTCATGGTTGTGTGGCAGTCAACATTAACCTTTTACAGCCCCTACAACACATTAAAGTCCAGAGTCGCTGGTCTACCCTGATTTATGGCAGCAGTTTACGTCATTTCGTCAGCTGTGCTGCGTATGAGAAATGCCTGGGAAGACTGCTGAGAACTACTACTTTTTCTACACAGCACACTGCATGTACACAAAGTGAATCTCATGAAAACATTTCATCCTTAAATAAAATTATTCTCATTCTTAATTGTGATCTTAATTACATTGTATTACTTTAAAAAAAACACAAGCAGTTTGCAAATATTACCACTGTTTACATTTTTACAATTTCAAAAATAGGCATTTTCCCGCATGCTTTCATATTTTTTTTATGTTGATTAAAAGTATTGATTGATGAAATTCTGCAGCCATATATACAGGTAATTTAAAGGGACGGTTCAACCAAAAATTTAAATTCTGTCATTAATTACTCAGCCTTCTAAACCTGTTTGAGTTTCTTTCTTCTGTTCAGCACAAAAGAAGATATTTTTTTTTAAAAAGTCGGAAACCAAACAGTTGATGGTAGCCATTGACTTCCACAGTATTTTATTTTTATTTATTTATTTTCACCATACCATGAAAATCAATGCTACAGAGAATTGTTTGGTTAACAACATTCTTCAAAATATCTTCTTTTGTGTACAGCAGAAGAAAGAAACTCATACAGGTTTGGAACAACTTAAAAGCGAGCAAATGATGACAGAGTTTCCATTTTTGGGTGAACTTCCAATGTATTTACATCTTACATTCACATTTGAGACTATTTTAGCTGAGCATCCTATAATTTGCTGCACTTCTTACATTTGCCCTTCTCCAATCAACTTTTTAATCAAATTACGTTGTTCCTCTGAACAATGTTTGGAATGGCCCATTTTACGTCGTAATTCAGAAGGAAATATATTTTATAACAATGTGTGGAACACTGCTCCCATTCCTCATTAATAAAGGACAATTAAATGAAACCTGTTTTTTCACATAAAGAATGAATTCTCCAATTAAACTCCACACTGCTATTATTCTGAACACACCCTTTTCAATGCAACAGTTAGTTACTCAGAACAAGCAGCATGCATGTCTTGTCAGTTGGGTCTGTTGTTTTTTTCTATTACACTACTACATCCATAAGTGAATTATTTGCAATGCATTATAACAATTGCAATGCAGAAATATCACTCCTGCTAACAGTGGTTCATCAGGTTACTGATGTTGTACAGTTAAACTAGCATCTCCATTATAAATTTAAGTTCCCGACCACAGAAAAAAAAAAAACACCCAAATAACTCAAAACTGTGGCCCCACAACTGTATTGCCACTTACATTTTTCATCATGTTTGTTGTGTGTTCAGAGCCTGTGGCAATCACTCTCATTGGCTGTTCGTGGTAAAGGCCTGTTCTAATTTCCACTGTTGTTAAAACCACATCGACTGAGCTCATGTTATCTAATACTTCCTGAGCCCACCATGACAGAACAAGAGCTCAGACCCAAATCAATATCTTCTGACTCTCTCTCACTTAATATTTTTCTCACTCTGTGTGTGTGTTTGTGTATACATGTGAGAAAAGTCACAGCATCATAATTTCTGTTTCAGAAAGAGTGAGAAAGAATCAGCAATCAGGTGAGCACCCCAATGAAGTACTCCTTGAGCATTTCTCCCTATTCTCTTTATAGGACTGTGTGGGAACGTTTAGACTACAGTCTCTTCCTCATTCCACACTACCAGCGCTCACTCTGGGGAAATGCGAGCTGTCGCAGCCACTGAGAAGATCCAACTGTTGCAACTACTGCGCCCAGAGGAGACACGCAAAGAAATGCAGTTTGATTGCTGCCATTGAGGACTCTACTGCAGGACACACCCACATGAAGCATTCTCAAAGTGCAATGCTTTTAAATCTGAAGTAGGGGCATTAAACGATCTCTCTCTGTGGTGAAAGACGGCGTAGAGCGAGGTTAGTCACACTCAAATCTACTGCCATTATCTCCAGTCCACAGGCTCCAGGCAGAGCATGAGAGAGAGAGAAAAAGCCTCACCCCACAACTTCCCGTCAATTCCCCTGCCTTATTATCTCTGAGAGAGATTCAGGAGTGTCTCTCTCACAAGCGCAGTGGTTGATGGGACTGCACACACTCCAGGGTCATATTTCTACTTCATTTGGATAATCTGTAGAGGAACTACAGTAGAAGATAGAGGCAGCTGAGAGGACAGTGTCCAAAGTTCACCTAAACTTGATGCTGATCTAATGCTCCATAAAACTCGAAGCAGATTCAAAACATAGGTCAGGCCTCAGCTGCTTCGCTGTGCAAACAACCCGAAAGAAAAATCTAAGAATTACAACAGCCATATGTAAAAATAGCTCTGCTGCCATTTCATAAATGGCTCAGGATATGAACGATCCTTGCCTTTGTGCTGGCTTCCCTAACAAACGGGTGCCATGACTACCTGAGGGAAATAACCAATTCCCACACAAAGTTAGTCGTGCCCTTACCGTCCACTAGGAGCGTGGGACCCTCCACTGCTCCTCCAGCACTACTGCCTCCCCCTCCTCCCTCCACTGATCCTCCTGAAGAACGAGATTCTCCTGAAGAACGAGATTCCCGCTTCCCACCATGCCTCCTGGAGCTTTTTCGGTCACACATGGGCCCTGCCGAGATGGTTCCACCTTTCTCTTCTTCCTCACAGCATCAGGCTCATAGCCCTAGGCATCTTCCTAAGAGGTCCTCGCACACTTGACCCTCGCATCCACTTCTGCGAAGAGCTACAGGTCTGCTTTCAATGCTGCTTTTGTTTCCAAGTGTGGCCAATGATGCTGATCCTGCTCTTCCTCGAGTGCTGAATGCTGAACTAAAGCCCTCGCTTTCTGCAGCTCCACTGTGCGGACATCACCCTGGTAAATCAATCCCCCTCATGCTCCATTTGTATCAATATTTATTCTGTACACAGTGCCATTCGACTCACCCTCAAGTGGAACACACACACCTAAAATGCAAGCACATACACAAACACACGCACTAGATTGATCCAAATAGGGACCTGTTCGCTTAGAGGAGGGGCAAACCTATAACAGCAGTGTCTCATCTAATGAAAAACATGGACAATAAATAGATTGTGTGGCAGTTCCTACCAACCCAAACAAAGCAAAGAAATGGTAACTTATTATTGAAAGTGGAGAAATTAGGGTCAAAAAAACTGCAGCGCCCGGGAAAAATTAAGTGGGCATAAAGAGTACTGCATTAAGTGCATCCCATTGGTCCCTCAAACCCTGGCAATGTCCTCTAGTGGACAGAGTCCACAATTGATGAGTCAAATCAATCAGTGTGGCCCTCGGCTGCTGTTGCTCCCTCTGACGCACACCAAAGGGGTCGGCTAGTGGTGCATCGACAGCAAGAGCCCCGCTGTTCCACAAACACACACACACATATCTGAGAGCAGCACCCATTTGCAAACAGTGCAGCCTCAGGCCTGGCATTTCAGCCTCTTTCAGGGAATAAATGCAGTGGTACAGCAGCAAGAGTAAGGCAGAAACACAGGAAGAGTCAGGGACAGATGGATTTAAAGATTGAGCCAGATGCAGCCACCCTAGCCAGGTGGAGACTCAAGGGACAGTGACACCTTTGGTAAGTCTCTCCCTCCTCCATGACCTCATTTTTCAAGACTATAGGTGCTGCTCTAGTCTAGGTATAATCTCTTTTCAGCTCTCAGATACTTGACACCCTTCCACTGGCTGACTTTTCAGATACAGAGTTGGTAAACGTGGGGTATTTTAAGCAAATGTCCATGTGCCCTGGTGGGAAATTGAGATGAGACTTTTTAAGCACACAAAAGTCGACCACAGAAAATGCAGAAGAGTTGGCAAAAAAGGACTGATTTAACAGATGCTATGGAGACACCGCCTGTAAAACACGTCAAATTGCAAATCAAATGCTTGTAGGGCAATCGCAAATGTCCAAAGATTCTGGAGTCTGACGCTACAGTCATCCGAGAGTGGATAAACGCAACATTAACAGGTAATGCCGTTAGCATTAGTTTGTAATTCAGTCTGGCAGGAACAGCTGAATACTGGGACCCCAACAAAGCGGGACACACTGACAGGTCTCCCAGGAGACACAGCCAGCTTCCCTGGAACTCCTGTATGACGCAGCCAATGCCAGGCAACAGCACAAACATTAGAAGATGAATAAAAAGGGCTTTGTACCCAGGATGTGCATGTCGACAGTCCCACATCAATCCACGAAGCTCAGCGAAAGGTGCTAATCTAAACACAATCTCAGTATCACCCATGATTTACATATACAACATACCCTTCTGTGAAACCCAAATCTCTTTTTGATCCCATTATGAAAAACATCTATAATTTGTGGTCAGCCAATATGGGTTTTCAAAGGGCAATATTAACATCTAGAGAGGAGGATAATCAAAACATTTTATGAAAATGAAAGCAAATTTCTAAAATAGACTTATTTTAAACAACATTTACTTAAATGTAAAAATGAACTGTTTATCCTCCATTGGGTTGACAATAAATGGTCAAATATAATCCTGGTTGATATATCATTATCCATAATCAAAGGTGAAGTATTCAAGATGATTATCGGTTGATCTCACACACTCATTTTGGATCAGATGGGGAGGTAAGCCCTTTAGACATGCAGGTTTCTCCTCCCCCTTTGCCAAACCCCGCCTTCCACAGTTATGTCCAAACACTCACTGTGCCAGCAGCCTTAACCCACATAATGCCTCAGGTCAGTCACTCACTCCAGCAATAGGCCTCCGACTCATCCTGGGACTGGTAGTGGCCGCCCTCCCCACCGCTAGAGTCTCCAAGACAGGGACCAGCCCGCTGGAACAGCCTCTCTGCCAACCTCTGCAGCACTGACATGGTAGAAAGCTGTGGAAGTAAGCGTGGTGTAGAGGCATCCGACTTTGTACGGCCGTGTTCCCAAACTCTTTTGACAAAACAGAAGTTAGGGTCACTTCTTGTAGGAGACTCTTCTATTTTGACCTCTCTGATGATTCAGGACTCAGGGCAGGCAGGGCTGAACCTTCTCCGTTTCCTTGCCTTCCTGTGCTGGGCTTACACACCCCGTTTCCTCCCGTGGGGTTCTTTGAACAGTCAGAGACTTGTGTTTCCACCACAGCCCATCTTTGCATTAACCCTTACTGTTGTACCTTGATCTGATCCACAGCATTGTCTGCCATGTTGTCCTCTCTTGTCCGTGCACACAGAAAAATATGGCCTTCCCCGGACTGTGGCCCCGGATGGCAGCCAGCACCTGTCTCTAGGGATCAGGGCGGTCCACTGGCGATGGAGCAGATATGGATGTGAAGCATGGCATGAATAAAGCCCCCCATTCTGACCAGGGGAGAGAGCACTAAAGCCCACCATGGAAAAAAAAAAACACTCAGTTTTTGCAACTGAATGTATCAAGCATATTCAAATGAAATGCAGTCACATGCAAATAGAATCCACTCTTCACACATAGATTCTAGGAGCAGCATGCCACTGAGATCCATTTCACACATATCTGTTTCACCAACACCAACTACGCCTTATGCAGGCTAGGCTTAAAAGGCGCCTTGAAAGGTTTGATATGGCAGTGTATACTGGGTAGTTGACAAATATCATGTATTTGAACTTTTTTCCAACATCATAGTTCACCCGAAATACTATATGAGAAAATCATTCACTTAGCTTCATGTAATTTCAAACCAGTTTGCTTTTTTTAATCCCATCGTGGTTTTTCACCATGTTGAATGAACTTTTAGCTTTTTAGCAGTCAGTAAAATATGCATGACAAATTTAATGTTAAACGTAGTTACTCAATTAATATTAGTCTATTTCATGAAGATAAACAGTTGTTTTAAAGTTTTCGATGAAGTATATAATATCCTGCTAAATGACACTCAACTACCCAATTACGCTCGTTTAACAAGATTCTTCTTCATAGCGCTTCACATTTTCCTATGCACGAACACTTTCTAATACTTCAAGCTGATTTGGGTGGGTGATTCCTAAGAGACTCTTTTATCAAGATTTTCATTTAATGGTTGGAAAACTAGCCACGTGGTAATTTTACGTGGATATTATTGGATAATCCAGAAAATTAAACAAGCCTCATCTTAACTTATTTTCGCTTTTCAATAGGAATGCAAGTCAAAAGATGATTATTCATAATCACATTGGATATAAGAGTAAACAGAGGCAAGCTAGTATCATAAAATAGAAAATTCTGAATAAATTCTGATTGGATGAATCATGTTTGATGCCACTGAATACCTATGACATCAGACAAATTTTACATTGTTGCTGCAAAACAACTAAACTCTTATGTCTAACAAACACCCCTTAGTAAGTTCTACCTTGCTTAAAATACTGTATTTTCGGTTTACTTCATGTTACCCAATCGTTTTCACAAGTTAATAAGGTATACCAGACTCGCTGCTTACTATGCTGTCCGTACCCTGATATATAACAGCATAGTCTCTACCAGGTAAAACTGTTTTGCTTTCGCACTTTGTCAAAAAAAAAACACATACCACCCATCCCTAGCAGGCAAAAAGCGCTTATAAAATGAAGGAATATCCTGGAGACATCTGATGCTGCGATTCAAAACTTACACAAGAAAGCAGAAGCAAAGCAAACTTTTGCGACAGGAAAAGAGAGAAAGCAAAGAAATTACATCGCCTGAAGATGCAGACAGAAGGCCACACACAAAGTGGTCTTGTTCATAACAGTGGTCATCACATGATGTTCAAGAGACTGTTCAGCGTCAACACTCCAGGCTGACTGGATCACACAGGCTGCATCATATGACCCCGCCTCCATGACTTTACCAGCCCGGACCTCCTCCTCCTCCTCCTCGCATCAGTTCCCAAGTGCTCTCTGAAGACTCATGGCAGGCCTGTGTTTATGTTTCGGATCCTCTTCACTCACATCCCTCTCATAAATACAATTATTGCTGGTTTGACCCTTTGGGGTCAGAGATTCTTTTCTCATGAAACCCACTGCGGCTGCTGAATTTGGGCTCCTTTTCTCAGCTGTTCCTGGAACATGCTTCCATTTATGATGATATGTAATCATTGCTGTGCTATGAAGTTCAAATGGGAGAGGACACCAGGCTATTCAACTTAGACATAAATTCGATTTAATGAGGGATGGATTCAACTCTAAATAGAGAACTGCACCTATGAAGATCTGTGCTAAAGGTTCTTTGTAGTGGGGAAAAATAAATTCTTTAAATTATGGTGATCTTCAAACTAATACAGTTGTTCTTTTAAGAACCATTACCTGAAAGGTGCTTTGAGGAAACCAAATTAAGTCCTTCTATGGCACTGCTGTGAACCCCCAGCCTTTGGAATCTTAATTTTTAAGCGAAGTATACTTTGTGTCTTCTGTGGAATGTTAAAGAAGTTTCAAGCCAACAAGCAAAGTAACTTGTGCACAGTATTCTAAGTCTTTTGAAGCCATTGGATAAAGTCTTGCCTTCTACCAAAGTTATCATTCATACTTCCAAATATTCAAGCTTGGCACTGTAATCTGACATGACAAACCAATGGCGCTTGGCATAACTGATGTTAAACCTATAACAGTGTCATCATATGGCATTCTTGAATATAGGCCCTGTGCAACGACAAATCAGATCTGAGATCTGCGACAGAGGCAAAGATTATCAGTGAATAACTAAGCCTTCAAGACTTTTTGACAACTGTGGAGAATAACACCCCTAGGTGTCCATTCTAAGCATGGAAAGGAGCAGCTTGGACATACTTCAAAGTATCTTTTATGTTCAATGAAATGCATGCAGGTTTTGAATGACTTTAGGGTGAGTAAATGATAACAACACTGTATTTTTGGGTTAAATATTTCTTGTAAAAAAGTAATACACCTTCATTTGTTGTAATATAGACACTGAATGAATGCATTTGGCAATCATCGCAACAAACAAACGTGTTCTACATGGTTGAAGGCTTGTGCCACATTATTGCAAGAGGCTGGGGAGATTCACCAAAACTTCCTGACAATCTCAAGTGTTTACACAAAAGAATCCTTGAAAACTCTTCCCTCGATTCACTCACAGGCCACGTCTCACGCAGAAATATTCATATTTTTTGCTCTGTTGTATCAAGCAAGCATGCTTAACTCAATGACGTTTTAAAGCAGCTACAATAACAGCTAAATCTATAAGGTAGAATGTTTGTCGAGAGGTCATTAAACGGTTATGACTAGTTGCAGAGGACGTGCATAATCTGAATGTGAGAAATAGACATTGCTTTGCGATTGGTTTGATTTCCAGACTCACTCTCAGTGTCATAATCAAGGACACCCTGCGTTTGACAATCACATTAAACTCGAACATCTCAAAGCAATTAAAATGATTTAGGAGAACAGGGCCTTTATTAGAAGATCATATAGGATCCTGGGATATTTAAAGAAGGGGAAATCATTCAGTTACCATCATATTGCTATCAACCCCATATGACTTTTCTCCCGTGAGGCACACTAAAGAGATATTATGAAGGGACAGCCTTCGTCACTATATTTTTTTATACACTTTGAAAGTTAATGCGACATTGTCATCTGACATTGTCTTCCTCTGAGCTCCACAGAAGAAAGTTACAAGTTTAGAAGGACATGCGTTCGAGTAAATAGTAGATTCGTCATTTTGGGGTGAACTATACCTTTAACTATGATGTCAGATCATGTTAGTCATTCACTCGATGGAAATGAATGGCCAAGATCAGTTCAGGCAGGCGGTGCACTGTGCTTTGAAACCCAGTCTGAGTGTGACCAATTCAAGTAAACACACAAGCACTTACCGCTCTCCATCTCATTGCCCTTGTTCTTGGCGGTGGGCGCGTTGCCCATGATTGCAGGCTAGGTATAACAGATCTAAATCGACTTTTTCTTTACGCCAGCTGTCTTCAGACTCCGTCTCCTTACTGCTCATACGATTTCTGCGTCCGTTGAACTAGCTATGTCTGATCATAACTCGCTGGATCACAGTATGCTGTCAGATCACATACAATCTGGATGTTGATAGTAACGTTAGCTGGTTAGGTGGTTAGCTAGCTAGCGAGCGGGCGCTAGCTAGCTAACAGTAGCTGTCTGGTTGCAGTGCTTCGGGTTCGGTAATGTCTCTCGGCTCTCCTGGGGTCCGTTGAAATAGCACTAAGAGCCCGTCTTCTTCTCTCGTTCCTCTTCCTCGCTCTGCTAACCCTCAGCGAGGCCCTCGACTTTCCTCTTGAGCGCCACAAGCCCTTGTTTTCACCGTCCGTGCGCGATTCCTGTCGCAGCACGCCGATTTGGCCGTACCTTTTCCGGTAGCCTGGTCGTTTGCTTGTTTATGTTGATAAAGCAATTCGGTCGTGTGCACTATGTAGTTCGCATAATTCGACAGTCAGACCCCTTCCATTAATCTCCTGTCCACAGCTACAGGGAACTCCTGCTACAGCGAGACCTACGCGATGCCCATTGGCCGTTATGCTTGTGACGCGCTGGCGAAGTGCGAAGCTGATTGGACAAGAGCTCAGCAATCCAATGCAGGGTGATCGATGATTGGCCAACCGCTATCTGTCTGTAGGATTTTATCCCACCCCCGCAAACTGACAAATAACGTAATCTATTTTCATTTCATTAACACGGGTTTCTCTGTCCGCTTCCCGTCTTTGTAAGCGGGCGCGGTATTTTGCTTTCTCAATACAGAATCGGTTTCATTCACAATCCTTTGGTGATCCTCCGCGGTGTGTTTGTTAGCGAAATGGCCGCGCGAACCCCTCCCGCTAGACTAATCCGTGATAGGCTGTATGACGTCAAGACGGTCTATTTTTAGAATGTTGGTCAGAATTTGAAAACGCGAACACTCTACGTCTATGGAATATTAAAACGGGGTCTGTCTTGTGCAAAACAAGCACGAAGAGGTCATATACGCAGATATATGCATTCGATATCGGCAACGAATGCGCGCGGTAGAATTTGTCGAGCAGGAAACGGAAAACGAATCCCAACCAACGCAGTTTCGTGATGCACATGTATGAACAAGTTGCATGATTTACTGTGCATAGCAACCGCAAATGCATTAATAATACCGTGCAATAACAGAGGAGCAAAACCCACAATGTGACACTGATGCTAACTAAACACCGATTTAAAAAAATTAAATAAAACACTACTTTGTGGTTTTGTCACAGATGCTGCAATAGTTCATGTTGCCAAGCAACAACAAGCAAGCGGCTTGTGTCACTCCAAACATGGTGTACTCCTGCATAATGCAACACAACAGCTTTTTTATGAATGAAAAGGCTGCACAGCTGCAGCCACTCTGTGCATAAGGCAAATCAAAGTAAAACAACTTCAGTGACCATTATCACATAACAAAACATTTATTTCATTAAGAACAAAACACCACAAGAGAGATATATATACACAATATAATACAGTCCCACCTACAAAAATATTGTCCGCTGCAACCTTTTACAAAATTATTGCTGATTGCATCTGTTAAATGAATTATGCACCTGACATCTTATCTGCTGAGCTGATCTTCCATCCCCTTTCGGTTTGAGGAAGGATCTGTTTTGGATCAAAAGTTTGATGGCATTAGATGCAGCACATCCTAATACCTAAATCATGTCTTAGATATTTATGACTCATCGGCTCTCCATTCATGTTTCAAACTGAAAAGCAAACCTGTTTATTGCATACCCGAGGATTTACCATATGCTGCACACCACTGAGTTGTTTCAAATACAAGTGGCAACTGTAAGAAAATTAGATAAACTTTTTTTTTTCTGATGTGTTTGAATAATCCCGCCTCTCCTCCACAGTGTCCAGATTGACCTGAGCTCACGGATGAGCCTTGAGATGTGAGGATTATTCACAGGGGCCTGCGTCACTACAAACAGTCCATGGAGTTGTCTGGCACCAGGCCGAGTGGAGGTGCTTTTCCCGGAGTGCAGGACGGGGGGAGCATGGCATTGGGTGCAGGGTCCACATTCTCTGAATCCTCCATTTTCTCAGCACATCCCTCCCAGTTGATGTGAAATCTGGTTACACGTGGGTTGGAAGCCAGAATGTTCCTCTGGAGCTGAAAGCAAGCAGATAAAAAGTCTTTCAATACACACTATAATTTTAAACGGATGCAGATTCATCAGGGATGAAATAGATGACGATAATACAACACCCCCTAGGGAAAATTTGTAAAATATCATCTTCAAAATGTTTAGTTACAATCAATTTTAGCATGTTGTCTCAGGTCACATTAAAACTTTTGCTTTAATGGAATCCATTCAATGTTTATGAAAGCTTGTTTCCATCACAGAATAACATGATACTATTAAATATGAAACCAAACCACCAGTAGGTGGCGGCAAGTCACTGTCTTAATAAGTGAGTCATTGATTCATCCAATTCGTTCAAACGGCTGATTCATTCAATAAGTTAAGCGAGTGTTTATGAATGACTCAATGAATCATTGACTCACCTTATTCCTTCAACAATGCTGAATCGTTAAGTAATGAAACTGTTGTGTGTTGCTCAGAGATGCACGACTGTTCTGCTGTGGCTTTGCTTAGAACTATTTTCATCAATAATGTGTCTAAAATGTAAGTCAGTTAATATTAACTACTTGTTAATTGAACTACTATTGTATAAAATCAATGTCACACTTGCAATCATGTTGATAACTGGGAAAACATCACTCTCAACTGACGCTGTCAATACACTATCCGTTATCAGTAACTGTTTACACTGAAAGTAATACAATCAGAATAATTCTCACCAAAGTTTCGGTGCTGCCCTAGTTATTGTTTGTTATTGACATTTTAATCATGTTACTTGTCCGGTCGGCATGTAAAATTCACTTTCTCTTGCCCCTTCACAAAATCCAATTTTCCCGGACAAGCGTTAATGTCGAGCCCTGGAATTATTACTAAAGTGTGATATTACGTGCACTACTCAAATGAACTATAGTTGTATTTTGACACATTTTATTCAATTAACGCTGAAGATACCTCTTAATAAAACTATTAAAACCCAATGAAATGGCTTTGAGCACAATGCTCTTTCTTCTATTGCTGTACTACATATAAAACAGCAAGTTGCGACCGGACATACTGAAGAACTCATCTGTTTTTAAAACAACCAACAGCCTTTAGTTTACGTAGCAGCTATTAATAACAGTTTTCTACTTGATATTGCTAGTCCAAGACATATGGTATAAAAGTAGACAGTCTTTTCTTAGACATATCTCCAAGCTAAATGGCTTATTGAATAAGAAAAAAATAATTGTGTCCAACAGGAATTGATTGGATCGTAGAAAAGTGGCTGTTGCAAACTAAACAGAAGCAGAGTGCAAGTTTACAGTCAGTTGTGGAGTGATAGGTTTCTGGAGAAAAGGGATTTAAACTTGTCTGGCCATTGGACAACCTTACACTAATGGTTTTTTTTTTTTTTTTTAAGATTAATCCAAAGCTTATGACAGCCACAGTCTAATAGACTACCCCTTTAGATTCAATATGAAACTGTTACAAAAACAAAACAGTTATTATAATGATGTAGTTTAAAAATTATGTAATTTATGTTGGGGCATGGCACCTAGCATTATCTCTTCTTCTCGTTAGTTCAGTGTCTAAACGTTTCTCCTCCTAATGTCATCCATATCACTACAAAATACAGCATTCTGTGGAGAATTCAAATGGGTCCGATATGTTTTATGGTCTGTGCCGACTCACGCATATGATCCGCTCTGTGCTATCATGTCTCTGGAAGGGAGCAGACTGTGTACACACTGCAGAGGTTCGCGTGACAACACGAAACCAGACTTCTTTCCCACCCATGGTCTGAATCGTTCCCTATCCCCTATATAGTACACAACGTGCTATTCACCATACAGAAGTCTGTGAACAAGTGACCAATTTCAGCGAGGCTTCAGCATTTATTTAAAGTGAAAGGGGCGGGACGCTTCGGACTCTAGGGAGCATTTGATTAGACAGAAAGTTGGATGAGAAGCTGAAGTGCAGAGTCATCAAAATCACTGATCCATATTGGCGGAAGTGAGAGACTAATTTTTGAATGCTTATATCTTCTAAATGTGAATTTTGTCATTGTTTCGGAGCACACTAGCTTATAAAAACCTTAAGGCTAACATATTGATACTAAAAAAAAAAATCTTCAATTTTGATTTCATGGGGACTTTAATTTCACAGAGTGTAAGCAGCATGGTGACATACCTGTCCATAGTCAGGTTTGAGAGGCGGGTTCTCACGAAGCTCAGTGTCCATGTACTCATTGTTAACATAGTAGCCGATGCGTATAAACTCCTGTCCTCTGTATGTGCATGTGATCAGAACAACAGTGACACCCACAGCATCACTCTCAGGTATTAGGCCAGTGTTTGGAGCGTCCGCCTGTTGCACAAAAGACAAAAATACCATAACAGATATTAAAGAGTGAAAGAAAATTATTGCATGACTCTAACTGGGTGTAACTGCAGGATAAGTGCACTTATTGGCTTTGACTTGTATACATTTAACACAGAACAACATTACAGGAATAGTTCACCTATAAAGGAACCACACTCATGTAGTTTCAAGTGCACAACACAAAACATGTTCATTCATGTTCTGCTAGCTAAACCTACTTTTGTGCTCCATAGATGACTCGAATACAGGACTTACAACTTTCTGCTGCTGTGTGAATGTGGGGTTATTAGAGTGACAACGTGTAATTTAATAAATAATCTCAATAATAGTTGTGGTGAGACTGTGGCTATGAAAGTACTGATGAAGTGCAAAAAAAGTTTTTTTTTTAAGTTACATTAAACAGATGCAACACTTTGAAAATGGCTACTTTATACCCTATTTGTGTGGGGTTTTTAAGTAAACATAGTTGATAATGATAATCTGTGTTATGAACTCACCTGAAACACAAACATATGCCGGCCTGCAGGAACTGGACCAACCAGGACAGAGTCAAGAGTTTGATCATACTCTTCACTTTCTGCCGAGCCCACGTAAATAATCTTCCATTCGAGATCTATAACACAGAAAACAATTTTATTCAAAAGATCAGATTTTCCTGTATAATGTGCAATTACAATGAACTATTAAGAAAAAAAACTATAACATACACTACTGGCCAAAAGTTCAGAATAATTAACAATTAAATGTTTTTGAAAGAAGTCTCTTTATCGATGTTGATGTTTTTTGCAGGCTAATATGTTTGGGGAAACCATAATACACTATCATTCATATGGTTGCTGTTACGTCCATAGGGACGTCTGTGTATTCATTTGCTGGTGTAAAATGTAGTGCCTGTCTTGGTATGTTTTCTGTTGTGCTTCTCTGTTGCTCCTATCCACGTCATAGGTTGGGAGTGCACCTGAATTGTGTTCCAGCTCGTTAAGGTGTGGGGGAAGCACTATATAAAAGATCCAGAAACCTCCAAAAAGGAGAGAGACTGAGGCTTGCTTCTGAGAGACTGTCATCTTCCGGTCCCAGCACTTGTCACTTTTAGAGTGTTTGTTGTAATGTGTTGGGCGGTGTAAACACTAAGGACGGTATGCTGTGTGCTAACTACTTTCGAGTATGGTAACTCTGTGTGAATAGTTGCCATTAATAGTTGGAGTGTTACAGTAACCCTTAGTTGTACACAGTTGTGCTATGTTGGCCTGTGTGGCCAGATTCACTGTTAAGATTGTTTCTTCAACTTTGTTCTGTTGTTATTGAGATTATTTGTAGGGAGGAGGATGTTCTTTAATTTGAGAATCTGTTTTCTCCTGTGTTTGATTAGAGAGGGAGTAAGGGAAGCATTTGTCTTTTTGTTTTATTTCTTTTAATGCTAGGTAAGGCAGTTTAACAAATCCTCAGTTAGAGTTCCTTTTGTTTGTTGTTTTGGTTTTTTCCCCTCGTGAAGTCTTATGTTTGTGTTCCACTGATTAACTTAAAATAAACCTTGTATGTCTTTTCATATTTAAAACTGGTGTGGCGATTTGTGTTTGTCCTGGGACCTGGAGACGGGAGTTCTCTCACTCTCTCCCCGCAATTTTTGTTACGCTTCTTCCCGGCCCCTAGATTAAAAATGGGGAACGTAACAGTTGCGGTACTGCCAATTTTTTTTTTTTTAAAGAAAATAAAATTTTATTTTTATTCAGCAAGGACGCATTAAGTTAAATTGCATATAACTGACATTTATTATGTTAAAGAAATGCTGTTCTTTTTAACTTTCTATTTAAAGAATCCTTTAAAAATATTCTGATTTCCAAAAATATATATATTGAGCAGCAAAACTGTTTTCAATACAATAATGAGAAATGTTTCTTGAGCAGCAAATCGGCATATTAGAATGATTTCTGAAGGATCATGCGACACTGAAGACTGGAGTAATGATACTGAAAATTCATCTTTGCATCACAGGAATAAATTATATTTTAAAATCTATTCAAAATTTCAACTGTAATACTATTTTACAAAATTACCGTTTTTACTGTATATTTGTTTAAATAAAAATGCATCCTTGGTTGCATGACTGTTAGTAGTGTATGATTTTGTTGGAATTAAAAGAGCAGATTTAACATTTTACATTTAATTTCCTAGTACTAGGGTCTCACATGGAATGTGACGTGTATTATTATACATTTGTGCATTTTATCTGTTTTTTTTTTTTTCGTTTATATTTGATAAGCTAAATCTAAACCGTTGTTCAGAGACCAACTTTAACAAAGTTTGACAGAAATATGTCGAGTTTCTATAGGCAACCCTGTAGCACAATGTAATTAAGAGTAATGCATTTGCTAATTAAAGAGGTTTTAATAAATAATAGCATCATTATTGCAGTTAGTTATTGGGAAATATTTATCGTAATATAAATAACGTAATGTCCACGCATAAGTAACATTTATTAGTATTTTTTTTCTTAGCAGTACACACATCAATAGAAAAAGACAATGTTAGATGCAGAGAGACGATTAGCTCGGTTTAACGGAGAATAAAGGAGAAAGTACAGCTCAGCTTTCTCCTCGCACGCTTCAATCACCCGCCAATCTGACGTCATCGGCAGGAGTTAGCGCGTTAGCTAGCAGGCTAATGAAGAACGAGAAAACATATCAAAAATTAAAATCAACTTTAATACTTACCTTCGGGAAGATCCTCCATGCACTCGAAGGTAACTTCGAATTGAAACGGGTTTCCAAACGGACTTGGGTTGTCCAGGACAGCTACATTTAGCACTTGCACTTTTGCCATTGCTGTAAGTCTAACGTTACTGTAGAAACCAGGAAATTGACACAATTTACCCCCAAAACAATGCAAGACCGATAAATCGAGAACAAATTAAAACACCCAACAGACGTTTTCAGGTAAGGTTAAAACTCCAGAAGAGTTAGCTTCACTTCTTAGCTTGCGAGCTAATAGTTCAATACCGTAGACTAACTTATACTGTTAAAGCCGAAGAATGGAGAAGTCTAGGTGGCCTCTCCTCCAAAATTAAAAGGAAACAGAATTCAATCTATGATCGAGAGTAAAGTGTAGACGTTATTTCGCGAAACCTGTTACTTAAACTGACAAACAATACAAGTTGCGCTCAACGCTTTGTCTCCCGCCAGAGCGTTCAGACAGCTCCAGGAAGCGTCACGGAAAGCGGATTGGTTTGCGCGCTGATTGGTCAGTAGACTGAAGGTCCCGGATTCTGCGGACGCTGATTGGACGTCAGTGACAGCTGTTAAACGGACGAGCCCTCCTCTGGGTTTGACTAGCTGCGTGATGCATCATCTTTCATTGCAATGCTAAAGTTGGTTTTAACGGTAGAATTGAGTTTAACTAATTAGCTCATTATCAGGTAAAATAAAGATGGAATCGAATGGAATCAGCATTAGCAGTCACTAAATTACAGCCAGATATTTTAAAGGTTGTATAGAGGCAAGACACAGAATAATTAAAGAATGTATATTTTTATATATAGTCATTTTTGGAATGAGAGAGATAAAGAGGGAGAGAGAGAGAATTAAATAAGAAACATTTGCTTTAACATGTTCAACTGTAATATATATTTCTGATTAAAACTTGGGGTTGTAGAGAGAGAGAGAACCAAAGAGCATAATCATGTTACTGACATCTAATTCTAAACTCCAAATTTTGAAGTATATAAGAGTAATACCCACCAACTTAATGGTCTCCCTTCTTTCCTTAATTGTTTGTCAGTCTTTCTACTACATTCTTCCACTTTACTGAAATAGTTATCAGAGAAAAATCACTGCTGGGTTAACAGAAATATCAATAACAAAATGCATTGTGCAGGAATAATTCATATTCTACTCTGACCTGTAATGATAATCCGGACCAGAAAGAAAGACCTGCTCAATCTCCTGCAAGGATGAATTGCGTAGGACAGTCAGGGCATATATGATGGCCATATCAAAAAACAGTTAATTTAAATATACTATTATACCACTACTGAACAGCAAGCCATTATACATGGGTCCATACACAAGTAGCACCAGCATGCAGTTTATATTTTGTAAGTGCATGAGCAGGAACACACACAAACACATTACATGATCTGGCATTTCTCTAGAAAAAGAACACCACAGATTAACTGCACTTCAGCTGTGAAGCTCAGTTATGTTGGTGTCCTATGCAGTACTCCTCTCAGACGAGTACTCAGATGTCCTGTTGTTCCTCTGTCAAGGTAAACAGGCACCCAGTAAGAGGACAGCTTACTGTATGTAACCACTTCTTAGAGGGCTTCCCATTGAGTACGCCATGTGGGCAAATCGTGGTGCAAAAACAATTATTTTGAGGAAATTGATACATTTAAGATAAAAAAAATACAATCATTTGCAGCATAGTTAAAATATACTGTTAATGTAATCCCGAAGTAAGGCCCTTCGTGAATCTTTACTATGAGTTAGTCTGTAAAGATGAATAAATGTGAACATTGTTAAAGTACCACCACATGCTCCTCAGACCCCTGTAACTAACCAAATCCATAAAATCACTTCATATTGGCCATGCAGAACATGACAGAAACTAACACATGACAACCATGGAATGTATGTGGTGTAGACCTGCAGATAAGGCATACATCTGAACTATTAAAACTGCCAAACGTCTCATTCATCACTGCAAAAAACTGCCAAAACAACAGGCTAATAAATTCCTAATGCAACCAGGCAGGCAGTGCAGTTGGGAATTATTTATACGTTAATTAAAACATGAGCATTAAACAAGGCATTAAACAAGTTTTTACACTAATACAGTAAGCTACAGGTAAATCTGACATTTCACATCAACATCATCTATTTAGCTGTAATTAATGTACTGGCTAGATTTACTTATTACAGTCATTAAGTGAACAAGGTTTAACTGAATCATGGCCACTAATTAAGAACGTCATAATAATTAATAAAACTAGCGCACCAATTCTTAATTCGTGGGAATTAATTATTAATTCATAGTTAGCAGCTCTACCTCCGGCTATGTAAACTTTGCATCGTTTTAACGTTATAAAATAAAACTTAATTGAAAATCGGTACTCACACTTTCTTTGCTGTGCATGTCGTCCTTATATTTGTGTTCTTGATGATCCAATTCGGTAGGTGGCGCTGTTACAAAAAACTAGGGTCCTGGAAATGCGGTCCCAGCAATGCAGTCCTGAAACTGCATCCTCAGATTGTGCAGGAACATATTATTGGGGAGAAAATATAGTTCATATTATGTTATGAACTATAATTATAATAATTTAATATAATTATTAAAATAACAAAGTGCAAAACTGTTTACTTGATAAATAGTAGTAACAAAGCCTATTGGCTGGAAGAAAAAAGAAAACCAGTTGCTGAATCTTTCACACACATATGAACCTGCTATCTCAGTATTTTTTTTTTTTTTTTTTTTTTTTTTTTGTGAATTAAATTTGAATTGTGAAAGATTCCAGAAGGATCAGTGACCATCTGTGTCTGTGTATCAAGTAGGCTAAAGAAATCTCTTTTATTACAGAGGTTGTAAAATATTAGGTCAAATTGAGATGAAGATGAAACAGCTGACAGTTAAAGAAGAATAATTGAATATTACTATGCAAAAATTTGTTTAAATTTATGTTTTTTCGCCACATTTTGCATGTCGTTTTGCATCACGATGTTTCAGAGGCTACAAGTGTTTATAGACTAGGCCTACTTAGTCTACTTAGTCTGTGGGGAAGTCATGGCCTAGTGGTTAGAGAGTTTGACTCCTAACCCTAAGGTTGTGGGTTCGAGTCTCGGGCCAGCAATACCACGACTGAGGTGCCCTTGAGCAAGAATCCGAACCCCCAACTGCTCCCCGGGTGCCGCAGCATAAATGGCTGCCCACTGCTCCGGGTGTGTGTTCATGGTGTGTGTGTGTGTGTGTGTGTGTTCACTGCTTTTTGTGTGCACTTTGGATGGGTTAAATGCAGAACATAAATTCTGAGTATGGGTCACCATACTTGGCTGTATGTCACATCACTTTTTTTTTTCACTTTTTTTTTTTTATTTGTGAAACATTTTCTGCATCTTATGCAAGCAAATAAAATTTATTATTAGGGCCTATTATTATTATAATTGCTGCTGTTGTACATTTTAATTATATCACCTTATCAAATCCACCGCACTCATCTTGCTGGATCTGTCTACTGCTTTTGACACAGTCAACCACCAGATCCTCCTGTCAACTCTCATGAAGATGGGCATCTCAGGAACTGCACTCCTATGGTTCAAATGGTAGGTCCTTCAGGGTGTCTTGGAGAGGGGAGGTTTCTAAGTCACAACTTCTTGCTACTGGGGTTCCTCAGGGCTCAGTGCTTGGACCACTTCTCTTCTCCATCTACATGTCATTATTAGGATCTGTCATCCAGAAACATGGCTTTTCCTATCACTGCTATGCTGATGACACTCAACTCTACTTCTAATTCCAGCCAGATGATCCAACGATAACTGTTCGCATTGCAGCCTGTCTGACAGACATCTCTGGCTGGATGAAGGACCACCACCTTCAACTCAACTTCGGAGGACAGAACTGCTTGTGGTCTCAGCACACCCAGCACTTCATCACAATTTCTCTATACAGCTAGGTTCGTTAAGCATTACTCTTTCTAGGACAGCCAGGAACCTTGGAGTTGTGATTGATGATCAGCTAAGCTTCACAGACCATATTACTATAACGGCCCGGTCCTGCAGATTTGCTTTACAACATTAGGAAGATTAGACCCCTCCTATCAGAGCAGGCCACACAACTCCTTGTTCAAGCTATTGTTCTCCCCGGACTGGACTATTGTAATGCTCTCTTAGCAGGCCTTCCAGCATGTACTACCAAGCCTCTGTAACTGATCAAGAATGGTCTTCAATGAGTCGGAGAGAGCACACGTCACACCTCTCTTCATCAGTTTGCACTGGCTGCTGATAGCCACTCACATCAAATTCAAGGCACTGATGTTTGCCTACAAGACAACCACTAGCTCTGCACCAAAGTACCGTAACGCGATAGTTCAGACCTATGCGGCCTCCAGAAGCTTGCGTTCTGCAAATGAACAACGCCTCGTGGTACAATCCCAAAGAGGCACAAAATCACTCTCACGGACCTTTACCTGGACTGTTCCAAACTGGTGGAATGACCTGCTTATCTCAATTCAAGCAGCTGAGTCTTTGGTCATCTTCAGAAAATGTCTAAAGACAGATCTTTTTCGTCAGCACTTGACTAATTAATGCTAACATTCTTATTCTATTTGTCTCTTTTTTGAAAAAAAATATGTGTACTGTGTTAGACTAACTGAGACTTGTTACAGCACTTGTGTATTGTTGCCCCACTATTGGTTTGAATTGCTTATATTTGCTCTTCTCATTTGTAAGTCGCTTTGGATAAAAGTGTCTGCTAAATGATTAAATGTATATTATATTATATTATATTGATTGTTTTTGTCGTACTTTTTACTGTGTCAGTGGGTAAGTTTAATGCTAATTTCCTTTTTTTTTTCTGTGTGTGGAACGTCAAAGAAGCAACAGTCACGAAGTGGTTAATCATTTTCCTAAAAGGACAGGAGGAAAGGGATTAACAGAACTGTGGTATGTCAAGAATTTTTTTCTTGTAAGATTAAAAGTTGATTCGCTACCACTGGAGGTCGCGACACTAAAAGAACATTTCAAACCGACGGTATTGATAAGAAAGAGAGCGAAAGTGTATGTTATTTCTTTAAATCTCTTGAAACGTGAAACAGCTAAAAATAGAACAATTTAACACCTCAAATCAGTCAGATGCAAACCATTTGACATCCGGGAAATATTCAAATTAGCAAGGACACAAAGATTAAATCAGTGATGATGTGCGTCAGTGCAGTCATTGAGCGAGAGCGCGCATCGCTTCGGTGCGCAGGTGGATGTCTGCTCACAATAGCGCGACTGTCTCGCGCCACAGGTAGTAGCTGTAGCTGGACTCAGGTGTTGTAACACGACACTGAACCATGTGATCAGCGATGAGAATTTAGGAAGAAGAAGAAGAAAAAAAAACAGCTCGAGCATTCACTCAACACACTAGTAAATAGGCTACCCACTGCACAAGACCACCATTGATCTCGAAGGACAATGTATTATTATTATTATTATGAGCATTACGCCGGAGTATTGCGCTAGTTTCGGTTTAAATACTTCATTTCACCGGTAAGGTGAGGCGGAAGCGAGCTACGGTCAGATCTATTGGATATAAAGTCTACATATATTCGTCGGGAAACATCGTGGATTATGAAGGTGGACACACAGGTATGAGCTTATTTCTGTTTATGTGTCTAGTATGGACGAATGTTTCCTTAGCAACCCAAATAAGTGGAAGGAATGTGCATGTCGTGGACTAGATAAATGTTAGAAATCCAGTTGAAAAATGAAAAATAAATAGGCCTTTTTCTATTATGATGGCCAAGGTCAGCTGTTATGTATTAAACACATCCAATACATCTTTAAGAAATATTTAAGTATTTTCTTTGAAATGCAAGTTTACACAGGAATAAACATCAACTGGAATGAATCATATATATATATATATATATATATATATATATATATATATATATATATATATATATATATATATATATTAATACAGTTTATATAAAAATGTAAATTTTTATATCAAATTTAATTTAGGAGATCATAAACAAAAAGATTATCCAGCTAAATAATCTGGTTTCCGATTAGTCACTTATAATAGTTACTGTAACTGATTTTGTTTGTTGCAAACAATACGAACAATCAAATTTGCAGAGGAACTTCAGATCCTAACAGATGCTTCTACTCTTCTTTTGCAGCCTGCTAGAGACAGACAGGACTATTTTTATTCTTTGATCTTGGACATGATTTATTGATCAGCTCTGCTCCACCCTACCCGGAGCTTCAGCCCCTTCTGGTTGAGGGTAGAGGTGCAGACTGACTCCATCAATCCGGAGATGATACGGCAGGTTGGGCTGTTGGCAGGGAGTTTTCTGCTGCTGCTTCTCAGGAATGTTTCGGCCCAGGGTGAGTCCCTCGCTCCACCTCTGCAGTCATGTCCAAAACTGAACTTAAAGAGTATCCAGACTATTAATCACTGTTAGACTCACTGCATTTCAACAGCTCAGTGGAGTTGCATCAGATTAATCTGAACACAAGAGCCTAACACTCTTCTAACTTGTACTAAGTTAATACAGGATTGTTTCTTGAGCAGACAAGCTCAAGCATGACGGTTTCCTGCAGAAACATTAAAGGTATTGTTGCAAGGTTGTAAAATGGTACAGAAAGTGTGAGAATAAACCATCAATCTCATAAAACCTGCCCAGACCATATTTCACCCTGAATATCACAAGAACTATGTAAGAAATTATATTTTCTTTACAGAAAATAGACCAATTTTTAGGGTCATTAAGAATTTTTTTTTGTATTTTGACTTTAATTTTATGACATGTAGGTATGGTTTCAGCCACAATATTATATTATATTATATTATATTCTTACTTATAACTATTTGCTTATTAGTATGAATATTAATAGCATATTGGCTATTTATCAGTACATATAAAGCACATATTAATGCCTTATTCTGCATGACCATATTGTAGATCCCTTACTAACCAATACCTAAACTTAAGAACTACCTTACTAACTATTAATAAGCACCAAATTAGGAGTTTACTGAGGCAAGTGTGGTAGTTATTAGTGAGAGCTGGTCCCAAACTAAAGTGTGACCATATACTTAAACACATTATTGTGGTGTTTGTTGTTATGCCTTTGATGCTGACTTAAAGACAATGAGAATTTGAGGCTTGGCCATAAAATAGGTGTAATTTTCTTTACAAAAATACAATTTATTTGTAGTTTTATTCTCATTTTTGGAGTAGAACATCTTTTGTGAGATTCATGAGTGAGGCTGTAAATGGTCACGCAAACAAAAATACTGTAGTACACATGCTTCATGACTCAAGTTTCTTTCATTCTTTAGATATCTTTGCACTTTGTAAATTTACTCCTGTAAATGATTAACATTTTTGCTTTTTTATATGTATCCTCCCACTCTCTATCTTTCCCTTTTTCTCTCTCGATCTCTCTCTTCTATGTTTTTTTATGTGCTCTCATAGCATTTAAACATTACTTCTAATCATCAATTTGCAAGTGTAACATTTATTTTCAATCAAGTCAGCAGTTTGTACCATTACTTGTTCTCTGACCTTCAAATGCACATTATGGTTTGTCAAAGTGCAGTGATCACGTGTATCAAAACTTGAGATTTTACAAAGTTGCCAAATTTTGAGATTATTTGGGGTGTGAGGGATTTGTTGTTCCTTGCAGAATTGAGGCTAAGTATGGGGCACCAGTTGATACTTTGCTTCCTATTATTAAACAAGGTGACGATGATAATATATTTATAAATGTATAAATGCATAAACAGTGAATATGATATCATCCAGTCACACAGCACCACATGATTTAAGGCAATGTATTTACTTAACAAGTGCAGTTTTTTTGTTTGTTTGTTTTTTACTGTGTAGAGTAGACGTACTGTATTGCCTGTTGAAACAGGAAGTGAAGACCGGTTGAAAATTTTGTGTTATTATTTTAAATAGTCAGTAGGCTATCCTTTAGTTTATATTTGTGAACTCTTCATTGCTTTTTGCCTTAATGGAGAGAGACATTGTCCCTGTAGACAACAATTTGTATGTGAAATATGAGTCATTAAATATTTTTGGTCAGTTTTCCCAGATGAATCTTAAAGAATGTATGCTAAAAGTGTGTTTTGTCAACTTTTAGGATTGCACTAGGATGTAGATGAACTTAAAGCTAACAGGCATCACATTTGTGTAGGTATATATAATTAAGATTTAACTTAGTCGCTCTCTCAATTTTATCCCTTTCTTTTGTATTCAAGATCCAGATAAAAAAAAAAGAAGAAGCTCTGAACACATACTGAATGTTGGGTGCTGGGTTTCATAATATTGCTGTAAATCATTTAAACTGTGAGATTACACCATCACTGTGCGGATGTATCACACTTTACACCACTCGACATGGAGAAAGCTTCAAGTTCCTCTTTTATTAACATTTAGTTCTCATTCTCATATCTTTGTTTCTTTTTCTTAGAAATAAAGCTTTAATAGTGAGCTCTGTGACATAGGTGTGCAGCATAGTGATGTGATCTGAAATGAAACCGACACATAAATATTAAAGAACCAAAAAATGCTACTTTGAGCTGCAACGCTGTCATTAAAAAAACATGCAAGATTTGCGAGCCATAGGATGAATACCAAAGTCATATTAAGAGTCTGCATCGTCATTCAGAATCTGTACAGTTGGTTGTAATCTCATTGTAATGTTTTCTATTTGCAGGGGAAACAACCACAATGCCCAGTAACTCAACAACTCCCAACCCAGTAAGTAGAGATTCTCCTGAGGTGTATTCCTGTGTTTATTTCCTCTCTCCACATATTAGCCTGAAGTGTATCATCTGTCTAGAAATTATAAGACGTTTATTTCTCTTATAAATATCTGATCAACTGTTTGCCGATATACTCTTCGTTTGATCTTTAAGAATCAGATGTTTCCCAAAATTGAGAATAAGAAATTGAATCTGAAAACTTAAGGTAAACTAGAACATTCTGGGAAATAAGTTGTCCTTCCCCTTTAGTTTGGGGTTAGAAAGATTTTGTTAAATGTTTTGAAATAAGTTTCTTGTGTTCACTAAGGCTGCATGCTTTGATATTTGATCAAAATACAGTAATTTTGTGAAATATTATTTAAAATGTAATTTTTTTTTCTATTTGAATATATTTTGAAGTTTGATGCAAAGCTGAATTTTCAGCATCATTACTCCAGTCTTCAGTATCACATGATCCTTTAGAAATCATTCTAATATGCAGATTTTTCTGCTCAAGAAAAAAAGTATTATTAATATCAATGTTGAAAAAAGTAGCTGCTTATTATTTTTGCGAAAACGTTTTTACGCATGCTTGGTGAATAAAATTATTAAGTGCTTAAAAAAACAGAAATAATACAAATCTTACTTACTTTTATGTTTATGGCTCATTTATAATGATAACAAAATACTGCACATATTATTAAAAACTGCACCAACAGCAGTTGTTGAAATTAAAAGTATGAATTTAGTTTAATTTCATTCCATTTAATCCTCAAATTGAAACATTTACTATATGCTGTAACACTTCTCACTTTTCAGTGTCCTTGTTACATGTTATTACTATAGTTATAACAGTAAATTATGCATAATTACATTAAACTAACACTAAACCAGTCCCAACCCTATAGCAAATACATGGTGTTAATTAATATTCAGCATTTAAACATACAATTACGCTGTGACAAGGACATCTTAAAATAAATTTGAACCCTTGAACTTGTTTGCTTCCTCAATTTAAACTCTATTACAGTTCTGAATAGGCTTGGAATGAAGACATATCAAAATATTTGATTTCTTTATGCAATCAAGTCAGTGTTTAATGCAGTTAAGCATCCTGTTATACTTCTTCAGTTGATGAACATTTCTACTTTTCTTTGTCCAGGGCCCTAATATTGTGGCCATTGTGGTACCAACTGTGGTCCTGGGACTGCTGGCTATTTTAACAGCGGTTCTGTTGTTTCTGTTCTGCGTGGTAAAGAAGAAGAGACAGACGGAAGGGACGTACCAACCCAGCGCAGAGGAGCAGTCAGGAGTGCGTAGTGTAGAGACGCCTGACGCTCTGAAACTACCCAAGGAGGAGAGACTGATTTGACACACTGGTTTATGAAGAACCTACAGCACATGATACCAGTGACTCAATTCCAAAATGGTTAAATGGATAAACATTAACTAAGGAACGTTTCTGAAGGCACAAGGCACAAACTTAGCCCTGTGTTTTGGCTAAACAAAGCGAGTCTGACTACTTGGAAGAAACTTGAAGGAACAAATCGTCTCTCGAAAAAAGGCAACATATTGATCTGCACGTGCATCTCTCTAGCATTTTATGCCTTAAACTTTTCTCTGAATACTTCATTTTGTGTTGTGTTACCTGTTTTAATGGTTGCTTTACACATACAAATGCTGATGTTTGTATGTAGTGTTGAGATACATTTAAAGGTGAAGCATGTAATTTCTGCACCCCTGGTGTCACAAAACAGAATTGCAGTTTGTTTGTTTTGCATTCAGAATGAGCCAGACTTAAAAGGGATAGTTCACCCAAAAATGGAAATTCTGTCATCATTTACTCACCCTTAAGTTGTTGTTCTGTTGAGCAGAAAGATATTTTAAAAATGTTGGTAACTGAACAAGTTGACAGTAGCCACTGACTTCCATAGTATGGGGGAAAAATACTATGGAAGTCAATGACTACCGTCAACTTTTTAATGACAAAATTTTAATTTTTGGGTGAACTGTCACTTTAAATGTCATCAGCTTAACCAATGGTGTTAATTTGGGGGCAGGACTATTTGTTTGACTGAATAATGGAAGCTTGGTTAAATTAGTCATTATTTTTGCATTTCTGTTTGTTAGCACTAGATTATGCACACTACACCTTTAAATATTTATTCAAATCAGTTTGCTCATAATATAGGATGTTCATGCTCTTATATATGTTTGTTGAAACCACTTTTCAAATTATTTCAAGAGCCGTATTTGTCTTGATTTACCTCAGTAATGTTCTCAATCTATATAATTTAATCTAGTATTAATTTTCTAGAAATTTGTTCAGTGCAACAGTCAATTCTACTTGGAATCGTTCTTGATTCTTTTATCATAGCATGAATGTTTACATTCAAATATTTCATGCATTTTTTTCACTGGAGTGCCTTTTCAAATTTCAGCTTTTTAGAATCTGTTAAATTGTGCCGTTTATATTTAAGATTAAAAGACACAGCCAGATGCCTTTGCTTTTATAAATGGTTATTCCATATTAAAAATATTGAAGACACAGGACAAATTATCATTAAAACATTATTTTATTAAGCTAATTCATTAAGTGTTATTCTTTCTCTGAAGATGCAGTCTCTAGCATAATAGAATGTTACTACGCAGTAAAAATAAGTTGCTGTGCCATGATACGGTGAACAGGTGTGGATTCTATATTGTGGAATTTAGCAAGACTGTGCTGTGCTGGATGTCTTCTGTCTTCCATTTGTATTTCTACAGCGTGAAGGTAAGGTCGTACAAATTTATGAATGGGCCGCTCGTTTTTAAAATCTGATTTACTGTTTACTGTTATTCTTCTAGTTATTTGCCTAACAGCTAATGAATCAGAATTCTTGCCCATTTACAGAAAATAGCTTACCTCTACATTGGAAAAATAAGGTGGTTAATTTTATGACATTACATATATGTCCCATGAGAGCTGACACAACAATAATATCTGGGTGTGCATGGAGGAGTATCTTTCTTAAGAAGCATAGTACAGTAATTAGTCAGAATCGTTTAAGGCTGTGTCTCAGATTTCTTGCCAAGAACATTGCAAGAGCTTATTGTGAGGACTAGATCTAAGAAAAGCATGTTCAGCACGTTGTTTTCAGGAACACTGCTCTCTAGTGGTTTAGTTTGTCTTTCAAGCAGTTGTTTTAAAATAAATAATTAAGCCATCCTGTGTCCACCTGGTTAAGAATCACTAATGTTAAAGCGTTAGTTCACCCAAAAATGAAAATTAGCTCATAAATTACTCACCCTCAAGTCATCCTAGGTGTATATAACTTTCTTCTTTCAGATGAATCCAGTGGGAATTATTTAAAAACTGCCTTTGATCTTTCAAGCTGTTTAATGCCACTCAGCGGGTGTTGCAGTGCTTCAGTCCAAAAGAAGTGAAATAAAAGGCATCCATCCTTAATAAAAAGTGTCTCACACGGCTCCGGGGGGAGAACAAATTCCTCCTGTAGTGAATCGATGCATTTTTTGTAGGAAAAATAACCATATTTAAAACTTAACAATCACTTTAATGTAGCTTGCGTTCACTGTTGTAAACGAAAGCAGCTTCGGGCGGATGACGTATGAGGTCAGCGCTGAGCATGCGCTGCTCAGAACTGACGAATGCGGAAGCGCAGGGGAGAGATCAAAACAAAACAACGGTCACTAATTAAAAAATACAAAATGAGGATTTGTAGAGAATAATGTCAGAGGATTTCGATATAAGCCAAGAGTAAATGTAAGGAAACTTTGCTTCCTTTGCTCCTGTTAACAAACGTTGATTTTCACGACACTCACCAGCGCATGTGCAGCGCTGACCTCATACGTCATCCTCCCGTAGCTGCTTCAGTGTACAACTGATGGTGCATGCTACATTAAAGTGATTACTACGTTTTGAATATGGATATTTTTCTTCTTCTTTTGGACTGAAGCACTGCAACACCCGCTGAGTGGCATTAAACAGCTTGAAAGATCAAAGAAAATTTTTAATATAACTCCGACTGGATTCGTCTGAAAGAAGAAAGTCATATACACCTAGGAGGACTTGAGGGTGAGTAATTTATGGGCTAATTCATGAAACCCTCTGTAAAATTAGAAAAAAAACAACAAAGCAATTCAGCTGTAGTAGTAGCCTTTATTCAGAATGACACTGACAACAGTTACATCGTTACAGGCTTCACAGTTAAAATCACTTGCGTTTCACTTGAATGTGAAGGGAGATTTGATGGCGTGCATTCATAACATTCAGAAACACAAAACCAAACCAAAAGTTCACAATTCCTCAAAATGTCACTGGAGGGGGTGATGACTGTCATTGTTGGATACTGAATGTGAAAACGCATTCATTGTTCTGGAGAGCACTGGTTTGTGGTGAGAAGGATGAAATGTGGGGGATGGAGTGGAAGGAATATTATTTCGGCAGATGGTTGCAATTTAGGCAACCTCCTCCTCACCCTCCTCTTCGAACTCGCCCTCTTCGGCGGTGGCGTCCTGGTACTGCTGGTACTCGGACACCAGGTCGTTCATGTTGCTCTCAGCCTCTGTGAACTCCATCTCGTCCATGCCCTCGCCGGTGTACCAGTGAAGGAAAGCCTTGCGCCTGAACATAGCGGTGAACTGCTCGGAAATGCGCTTGAAGAGCTCCTGGATAGCCGTGCTGTTGCCGATGAAAGTGGCTGCCATTTTGAGCCCGCGGGGTGGGATGTCGCATACGGCGGTCTTGACGTTGTTGGGGATCCACTCGACGAAGTAGCTGCTGTTCTTGTTCTGGACGTTCAGCATCTGCTCATCCACCTCCTTCATGGACATGCGTCCACGGAAGACGGCGGCCACGGTCAGGTAGCGGCCGTGACGGGGGTCGCAGGCGGCCATCATGTTCTTGGCGTCGAACATCTGCTGCGTGAGCTCGGGCACGGAGAGCGAGCGGTACTGCTGGCTGCCTCGGCTGGTGAGTGGAGCAAAGCCGGGCATGAAGAAGTGCAGACGTGGGAAGGGCACCATGTTGACTGCCAGTTTGCGAAGGTCAGCGTTGAGCTGGCCGGGGAAGCGGAGGCAGGTGGTGACGCCGCTCATGGTGGCAGAGACGAGATGGTTGAGGTCGCCGTAAGTTGGTGTGGTGAGCTTGAGGGTGCGGAAGCAGATGTCATAGAGAGCTTCATTGTCGATGCAGTAGGTCTCGTCAGTGTTCTCTACCAGCTGGTGGACGGATAGTGTGGCGTTGTAGGGCTCCACCACGGTGTCGGACACCTTGGGCGAAGGCACCACGCTGAAAGTGTTCATGATGCGGTCGGGATACTCTTCACGGATCTTGCTGATGAGGAGGGTGCCCATGCCGGAGCCAGTGCCTCCACCAAGAGAGTGGGTGAGCTGGAAGCCTTGCAGACAGTCGCAGCTTTCTGCTTCCTTGCGAACAACATCCAGTACTGAGTCCACCAGCTCTGCTCCTTCTGTGTAGTGACCTTTGGCCCAGTTGTTTCCAGCACCACTCTGACCTGCAATCATTAAAATTTAGCGTTGAAAGTGTCTTTCAAGAAAAAAGCCACATTTTCAACACCTTCAGGCAGCTGTTTCAGGCATCCAAGACCAAGCTCTATCTACTTGAATGGGCAGATCCAGAAATCTGGCCAAACATAATTCAAACAAGCAACAAAATCTGGCACATACTGTCCCATAAATGTTGTTTCTTGTGCTGAAATAGCATTAAAAAAGGTTTTCAGGTTGGTAAAGCCAAGGTGCAACCAGAGCCTCTAACAGCAGCTGGTGATGACCTTAGCAATTAGTGATTGGCTCTTTTATTTAGAAGGTGGGACTTATTGTGCCATACTGTGTGTTGAACTTTCTCCCATTCATAAGAGTGCACCATCACCATCAGTCTTCTGACAGCAATTTGCAGGCATCCACCATGTCAAATTTTAACTCCTTCTTGCATCCAACAGAAGAGACCATTTAATTGCTGTCAGTGTGGATTCATACCTACTAAGCATGTAAAATGATGCTGTAGCACCACATGATGGAAATAACAAAGATAATGGAAAAAACATTTGATGAATGATTAGCTTACCAAACACAAAGTTGTCAGGCCTAAATATCTGTCCAAAGGGTCCAGAACGAACTGAATCCATTGTGCCAGGCTCCAGATCCACCAAGATGGCACGGGGAACATACTTCCCACCTAAACAAAAAGATGGATACAGCAGGTCATACTAACCAGACATTTGTTACATTGTGCATGCAAATTTCTGTGCACATGAGGTGAGGTTTGAAAGTCTGAGACCACAATGTTGGCTTACATTTTGCATAACTAAAAACAATAAAAATCAGTATTTTATACAAATCAGCATACAACTTGAAGTTTGTGTCCTCCTTTCGCTGTAATGATAGCAGCACTCAAGCTGTATGAAGTGTGTGCCAAACCTAATGATCATGTTATCCAACATGATTTGAAAATGATTCAAAGAGTATCAGCTTGGGTTTTGTCATTTCTTAAGTGCAAAGGAGTTAACAATGTGACAGTTTTCCTTAACTTTCATTAATAGCTTCATTAGTTGCCAAGGCAGAATTTCTCATTTTTATTTTATTTATTAGTTTTTCTTAATTATTTTATTTGATATATTAATATTATTATTTATTTGTTTGTTTGTTAGCGATAAAAACACTGCTCCAGTATTTTAATGTCACCTTTGGATCCCACTAAATATTTTTGCTGTCATGAGTGTCATCAAATATTGTATTTATTTAAATATTGCATAAAGATGCTGACAATTCTTGCTTCTGCAACCTTTATGATATTTAAAAAACTACCTGTGGCCTCATTGTAGTAAACGCTGATCCTGTCTAGCTGCAGGTCGCTGTCTCCATGATATGTTCCGGTTGGATCAATGCCGTGCTCATCGCTGATAACCTCCCAGAACTGAGAGAGAGGACGAGGAGGAGGAGGAAGAGGAAGAGGAGGAGGAGGAGGAGAGAAAACAGGGCCGAGGCCAGAGAGAGGGAGAGGGAGGGACAGACGGAGACAGAAAAAACGAAGAATAATATTTATCTCGTTAGAAATAAAAAAGAAATAATGAATGAAATGAGCATCAAATATGCATATTTAAAATTTGTTTGATCAAAAAAAAAATACTAAAGAATAAATGATGCTGAGTAAATAAAGAAATGCAACGAAAATAATTCTATTATATAGATTATTCACAATTAATATTTTCATATACTTGTTTTAAAGAACGTTTCTCCTACATATATTTGGAATCTTGCGGACTGTGCATTTTACAGATTTCAATGAATCCGAGGAATGTGATGTTATTTTCTTTCGGCGATATATACGAAATATAGTCTAGACTCGGATGCATAAGTAAATATATTAATACATATGTAATGCATTTTTATATATTTGCTAAATATTAAATACCAAAGTAGAATATTTTATTCCCGTATGCTAATTAAACGTAAAGTAGGTCATTCCCGTAGATAGGAGGAACCAATTCCAACAATTCAGTCTCATTAGCCTATCAAAAATGAATGACCCTGAAGGTATACATAAAGTCTAACTGTAATAAATGTGCCATAATTGCATGATTATCACAATTAGAAAAGGAGGGAAAAACAAAGGAACGTTTAATTCATTCATTCTCCATCGTACAATGGATGAGACGTTTCCTCTGCGCACAATGCACCGGCTGTCTTTAACTCTAAATCGGACAAATGCGCGTTTAAATCGTGCATGCAGTTGACAGAAGCTGCAGAATGAATCGAACCGAGCATTTCTAGAAGATTCTTTGAAGTGTGGATTAGTCGCCTTTGAGGGCATCGCGTGCAAGTTCAGATCTGAGCCATCCGTTCTCAAAAAGCAACATTATTGGTGTATTTTACCTTGGCTCCGATCTGGTTGCCGCACTGGCCAGCTTGCAGGTGCACAATCTCGCGCATGGTGCTGCGGGAAGGACAATGGCGGGGATGCAGGAATCTAGGGTTGTCTTCTGCCGCACGAAACGGAACGAGCTGCTTTTTCTGTCGCTCGGAGATTAACGCCCGCCTCTGAACTCCGTTCCTGGGCTGAACTTGTGGTGCAAGATGACGTCATCGCCATGGTAACCAAGACTGGAGGAGAGAAGGAGGACCTTGAGCTCGTGGAGACACCGGATAGGATGCTGCCTGTGATTTGGACGGAGATGATAGGCGACTCTCCAAGGACCACTGACTATAAAGACATGTCTGAAAAATATTGCAAAGGGAATAGAAAATGGCTTTTCATTACAGTAATAAACTACTATGGTACTACCATTGTTTTTTGTAGGTGGCTACACTGGACTGGAGCAGGACTATAACGCAATAGAGATAGATTGGTGCTTGACCAGTGCGGCTCATACTAAATTATTGGTAACACTTTACAGTAAGGTTCATTAGTTAACATTAGTTACATTAACATTATAACATGAATTAAGAATGAACAACACTTTTACAGCATTTATTAATCTTAGTTAATGTTAATTTCAACATTTACTATAGCATTATTAAAATCAAAAGTTGTGCTTGTTAACATTAGCTAATGCACTATAAATTAACATGAACTAGCAATGAACGACTGTATTTTCATTGACAGACACCAACAAAGATTAATAAATACTGTAATAAATGCACTGCTCGTTGTATATTCATGTTAGTTAATACATAATAATACTAACTAACTGAACCTTATTGTAAAGTGTTACCAAATCATTATATCTGGTCCTGGTCCATCAATCCTATTTTGATTCTTTAAGTATTATGTCTTGCATTTCAGTACAAATACAGCTGTGCTTTAGACTGACATTTAAACAGACATATGATCTATGTGCTTAAAATCAATCAAAAGAAGTCCGTATGGAGATCACCATGAAACCATTAGAGAAAGCTTGTAGGTTCCATTTGGAATATTTTTGAATATATAATTTCCGTTGGGTTCTATCTATCTATCTATCTATCTATCTATCTATCTATCTATCTATCTATCTATCTATCTATCTATCTATCTATCTATCTATCTATCTATCTATCTATCTATCTATCTATCTATCTATTTATTGCATTAAGAGCATTTATTATTATTATTATTATTATTATTATTTTATAATAATTTAATGTCACCCATTAAGGTAAAATATAATATATATACTTTATATGCTTATTTACTATACAAATATTAATATGAAGTAAATAAATAAATAAAAATGTTATGCCTATAAAATCAGATCAACATCATATATGCCTATGCACAACATATCATAAACATATAGCTAGAAAAATCTGAAAAAAATTGGCTATGCCTAATATAATACACTGAAAAAAATGGTGTAGGATTTACTTTGAAAATATTTTCACTCAGATATTTCTAGTAAATTTCACAAATAATTACAAAAAACAAAAACAAACAAACATTGAATTAAATATGAAATTTTGAAGTAGAAACGGTATTTTCCTGTAAAACTTACTCCAATATTTTACAATCAGTCAATAGGGTGTAATTTTTTTGGCACTGTGCCTTTTTCATGACAATTAAGTCCAGACTCAAGGCATTTTATTTAGCGGTCATTACAATACTTTATACTGCATTAGATTAATTCCTGTCATAATTTTAATTAGCATAAATTAAACAGTACAACACCAAAACTACCATGATATTTGAGATTTACACAATTACAATGTAAATAATTATATTGATTGTTATGCATTAAAGTAATGATTTTGCATGTGCATATGTCACAATGCATAAGTACATTTATACACATTATCTATTAAAAATGTATTTAATGTGATGCATGGGAAGAAACCACACCTACTATTCAAATCAGACTGCGGGAACATGCTGAAGGCTCTCGACATCATTAAAACCCCTTGACTTCTAGTTTTACTAGTTCAGTGTGCATAGACCCCTCCTTCTCTAGTGATGCATGTCAAGACAGACTGAGCTCCATGAAACCAGCGGAGTGAGAACACCTGTAAACTCAACAACAGCTTCAGCTGCGAAGTCTAATGCAGCCTACAATCCCTCATGTTAAAACCCCAGGACCTGCTAGAGGACATGTCTGCAAACCTTCCCGAAGAGGACCTCTCCTGTCCCGTGTGCTGTGAGATCTTCCAGGATCCGGTGCTTTTGCCGTGCAGTCACAGTTTCTGCAGGAGCTGTCTGGAGCACTTCTGGGAGAGCACAATCTTTCGTAGCTGCCCTGTCTGCAGAAGAAGAGCCTCCAAGAAAAGCCCCCCTTCAAACCGGGCCCTCAAAAACCTGTGTGAAGCATTTCTGCTGGGCAGAGGCCAGGGCAGTGCATCTGGAACGAACATCCTGTGCTGGAGACATGGGGAAAAGCTCAAACTCTTCTGTTTGGTGGATCAGGAGCCTATCTGCGTGGTGTGCCAAGCCTCAAAAATGCACAAAGGTCACGACTGCTCTCCCACGGAAGAGGCGGCTCTGGACTGTAAGGTAGAGTTTGACAGTGCCACATTGTTTTGACAATCTGTGTTACATTGTGTCGTGCTCAATGCTGCTGTTACTGATTTACAGCGGCAGAACACAAGAATGCTGTTTATCAAGTTCACTTTGACATTATCTCAGTGTGTTCAGCCAAAAAGACCATGGCAGACTTTCAAACAACACCTTCTGCATTCCCCTCCTTCAAGCTCCCATTGTGGCATATGCGTCCTATTGTATTCTGGGAAAATGTGATCAGCTCTTTCAAAAATGTGACATAAATCTTTCAGAGTATCCTTGCAGTTGGATCAGGGTAATGCATGTTGAGAGAAGGTTAAGGCTTCATTCGTTTATAGTTCTTCTGCAGTGTTTTTTCTCAGCTGGTGGGTTGTAGGTCTGTTCTGAAAAAACAATGCTCAATGCAAATACATTGCTTATAATGCATAGTTTGGATAGCACTATAAAGAAACATATTAGCATTTAAAAGGGAAGACAAAACACTGGCCAAATCTTTTGTTTTTAACATAAAAAGACGTGCAACCATTCAAATTTAGGTGAAAATTAAAAGTAAATGTCCTCAAACCTTAAAAACCATGCTATTAATTATTACATTTTTAAGTTCAAGTGTTATTTTAGTATCATTGAGATACTATTAAAGATTTTTATTTATTTATTTATTTTTTGATATATTTTTGGGATACGTTTTTATTTTTATTTTCATTTTAATTTCAGCTATTTTTTTATAATTTTTTTTCACCTTAATTTTTATTCTTATCTTTAGGAACAAAGTTAAACATATATATTTGTTCATAAAATCTTTGTGGGTCAACATAGATCACTAAAAAAGAACAATAAACAAATTTATTTAAATCATACACAAAAGACATCCACTTAGGGAATAAATAAAATAATAAAATAAAACAATTATTGCTTTATTTTTATTTTATTAAAATAAACACACACACACACACACACACACACACACACACACACACACACACACACACACACACACACACACACACACACACACACACACACACACACACACACACACACACAGTGGGTAAAGAATCACCCCCTTTAAAATAATAACATTTTGTTGCTTTGCAGCTTGAAATGAAGACGGACCTTTTGCTTTAATTACATCCTTTAGTCTGTTGGGATATGTCTCTAGAAGTTCTGCAGAACTACTCAAGTTCAGTTCAATTTGATGGGAAGTGTTTGTGGACTGCAGTCTTTCACAGATTTTCAGTGGGGTTTAAGTCTGGGCTCTGAAGAGGCCATGCAAGGACATTAACCTTTTTCTCCTTCAACCACTGTGTGCTCAGTTTTGCTGTGTGCTTTGGGTTATTGTCATATTAGAAGCTAAACATTCTTTCCATTTACAACTTTCTGGCAGAGGGCAGCCGATTTTCCTCAAGAATTTGACAGTATTTTACCCCATCCATTTTTGTTCTATCCTGACAAGTGCTCCAGTCTCTGCTGCAGAGAAACAGCCCATAACAGGACATTACCTCCTCCATTCTTTACTGGAAGAATGCTGTTATCTGGATGCCGAGCTGTATTGGATTTCTGCCAGATGTATCATTTCCATGAGATGTATCAGTCTCATCTGCCTCAGAATCTTCAAGGTGGATTCTGGCAAAGCTTAGTTGTGACTGCATGTGGCCTTTCTTGAGGAGTGGCTTTTTTCCTTGCAACCCTCCCATAGGAGACACATTTGTGGAGAATTTGTGTTATTGTTGTCACATGCACACAATGACCACTCTTTGTCATGAATTCCTGCAACTGCTTCAGAGTTGCTGTAGGCCTCTTGGTATCCTCTCTGAGTTACATTCAGTTTGGAGTGACGTCCTGATCCAGGGAATGTCTGTGTTGTACCAAATACTTTCCACTTCTTAATAAACGACTTCACTGTACTTCTAGGCATTGATAAAGCCTTTATTTATTTATTTTTGCATCCATTTCCTGACTTGTACCTGTCCACAACTTTAACTTTTAACAGTGCCTTGCCACCAAATAGTTGATTGTTTGCTTTAGTTGCACTACCAAGGACTGAAATGCTCTAGGAAAGCTATTTTCTTGCTGAGCGAATCAAAATGACCACAGCTGACCACAGCTGAAAGTCAGATGGCTTTACAAGTCATTAATAAGAAGCGGGGTGATCCTTTATCCAACTCAGTGATTCAGGTTTTTTTTTTTTTTAGTTAGTGTTATATTTTCACTTAGATGTTATCCAGTCAATACAGCTGGATGAAACAAAAACTTTGTCCATCTTCATTTCAGGCTGCCTTTTCAGTCAAAATTTATTTTATTTCAAGTAAAAAAAAGTTTTTTTTATGTTTTTAGTTTTAGTATTAGTTAACTATAATAACCCTTGTTTCTCTTTTATTATAATTTAATTTAATATGAATTGTGTGATAGACACTTCTGATGCTGACACCAATTGATACCCGAAGCAAAGTCTCCTTCCTGAAGTACTGTTTTACATACATTAAGGAATATATCCTTGGTTTTTCTTTTAAAAACAATATTTCATTTACAGGATAAAATGTATGCTGCCATGAAGGTACTGCAGTGTAAGCTGGAGGTATTCAATAAAGCAAGACAATCTTCAGCTATTACTTTGGAGCACATTAAGGTTCATATTATATTTAATCAGATATGTTGCTTTTGTCAAAAGGTCAGTCAGTAGATTTCATCAATGCCAGTTTTTTTTTTTTTTTTTTTTTTTTTTTTTATCTTAGAATCAGGCCAATCGGGTTGAGAGGCAAATAAAGGATGAGTTTCTCAAGCTCCATCAGTTTCTTTATGAGGAGGAAGAGCACAGGTTATCAGCACTGAAGGAGGAGGAAGAGCTCAGGGTTGCTGCTGTGAAAAACAGAGATGATGACGACGCACAGAGGATTTCATTTCTTACAGACATAATCAGGACAATGGAGCAAACCATAAATGCTGAAGATTTAACATTGCTGCAGGTGAGAATATCGACATCTGTTGGGATAACATGTTCTCATTCATTCACTTGTTATTCATTCATGTTAATCTTTTACAGAACTTCAAAGCTATCATTGACAGGTAAGTATATCTATCACTTTTTTTCCCATTACTTTTGTTTTGCTGTTGCTTCTAATCTATGGTTCTTAACTGATGGGTTGCAACCTAAAAATGGTTTGCAGTGTCAGTGTCACACATTAAATCCATATGGGATGATCTTTGCACCACGTTGAGTTTTTAGGGTTTTATTTATTTATTTATTTATTTGTCCTAAGCATATACAGTACAAAAATAGATTTTCTGTGTCATTTTTATGTCAGCTACTAGTATAATCAGTGTATTAAAATGAATTCCTGAACTAAAAAATTAATTTAACAGTTTATTACCTATAAGACTGAATCAACATCAGCTCACATTGTATGGGATAATACATACAATTAAGCCTAGAATAGAATATTAATAAATACATCAAATGTCACAAAAACACAGAAAGATAAATATGGTTTGTCATTAATTAAAGCTGGGATTATTTAATGATTATATTTTAATTATTATTATTATTATTATTACTTTTAAATTATAAAACATTTTCTTTTATGTCAACATGGCAATTCCTGAAGTAAAACCAGAGCAATTAAAACAAATAAAATAAAATAAAATAAAATAAAATAAAATAAAATAAAATAAAATAAAATAAAATAAAATAAAATAAAATAAAATAAAATAAAAATGTTTGCAGAACGTGCAGTACATTGCAGGATCCAGAAGGCATGTCTGGATCTTTGTTGGATGAATCTAAGCATCTTGGGAATGTAAAGTACAAGGTCTGGGAGAAGATGAAGGCAGTTGCACCTTACAGTAAGTATCTCTAAATTTTAACCTTAATATCTCAGAGATGTAGGGTTAATTTATTTTGCTGCATAGTTATATGTATTTAATGCTGACAGTACTGCGTACTGTATACTGGGATTTTGTCATAACAGCTATAATTAAATAAAACTGCAATAAAATTGCTCAAAAAAAAAAAAGAGAGAGAGAAAAGAACTTCAGTTTCTAAAGTTACTGTTTTTGTATTTGACTTTATACTGATCCCACACACTAAAAAAGAAAAAAAAAAGAAAAAAAAAAGGGAAACAAAAAGTTACAAAAGCTGTCACTGGGGCAGTTCAGGTATTAATATGTACCATTTATGTACTAACTTGTACACTTTAGGTACTAATATGTAGACATTAGGTACTAATATGCACCCTTTAGGAGTAAATAAGGTACAAAGACCTTTTGAAAGGATACCACCCCAGTGACAACTTTTGTAGATTTTTGACAGCTATTTTAGAGTGTTTTCAATGTCTGTCTTCATTTGTCAGGTCCAGTAATTCTGGACCCAAACACAGCCCACCCTTGCTTGACGCTGTCAGATAACCTGACCAGTCTCCGGTATAGCACCCCAAACCAAGGTCTCCCCAGTAACCCTGAGCGTTTCCACATCAGTGCAGAGGTGCTGGGCTGCACTTCCTTTAGCTCCGCAAGCCACAGCTGGGAAATCCAGGTTGGTGACAATGAGGACTGGATTCTGGGCTTGGCCAGTGACAGTGTGAAGCGAGATCAGGAAATTCCTGCCAGACCAGAGAATGGCTTCTGGACCATCTGCTTACGGGATGGGCAATACAGGGCTATGTCATCACCCCCAACTGCTCTAAAAGTGGAGGAGAAACTGCAAAGGGTCTCGGTTCAGCTGAACTGTGACAAAGGGGAGGTGATTTTTTCAAACCCATCGCGTCAAGAAATTATATACACATTTAAACATGTCTTTACAGAAAAGTTATTGCCGTATTTCTACACGCAAAGTAAGCATCCTTTGCAGATCCTCTCCAAGCCTGTGTTGGTGTCTACGTGAAAGTATCATCTAATATCTAATATAATACAGAGAACCTCTTAATAGTACACAACACATGTATTAAATAAATGCAGATTTAAACAGGTTCAACTGAGTCAGTATTGTGTAAAGTAGCCAGAGGCAGTTCTCTTAATGTGCCTGTGCAAGCTTATCCTCACTGCTAATAAAAATTCAAACAATTGCAGTTTCTAAATCTGCTTCAGTGGTGTTTGTCATTAAAGTATACATACATGCAGCATGAAATGCCACAACAAATGCACAAATATACACTGTAATTAGGATATTATTGATACATGGAAGACAGTGAATTCCACACACTGAACTGCAGGGGGCTCCAAAAATACAGAAAAGTACGTACAGTTGCCGTTTTCAAAGCAGAGAATGATCCTTCTTAAGGATCCTTATATAAACTTCGTAATAAGTGCAAATTTTTTTCTTTGTGAGATACTAAAAAAATAAAATAATAATCCTATCCCTGTGAAACTCTAGCATCTACTATCATCATTACAATATGCTTTCAAAAATTTAATAAAAAATTTGTATAATATATTTCTCATGCTCCAAATACTGTAACAACATTCTGAAGTTATTCTGAAATATATTTATATGGGTTCCTGAAGGATAAGCTTCAGGTGAAAAGGACAGCTGATGTTGAAAAAACTTACGCAGCTGTAAAAACCTCTAGAAGGTGTGAACACATATTTTACAAAGACAGAACAGGAGAGTCTGGATTGCAACAGAGAGTTATGTATATGTTCTCTTTATTTTTGAGCCTGAGGTTTTTAAACCTGTGAAGACTAATAATTTTCTCCAGCATGTGCTCCTAACAGTATACAATCAAGAACACTTTTAGATGTTTGTCTTTATAATTGTTAATGTCCAATAATGCCTCTTTAATATTTGCAATAGTTGATGTCCTTTTAATCCAAAAAGACTTGTTCATTGATCAATTAGTGACCCTTTTTCATGGTTACACCATTCCATCAGTAGGTTGTGGCCACAAAGTGTCCATTGAGTATTATTCAAAGAGTTATTAAATACCAATGAGAGCTATTTGTTAACACGGAGATCTTCAGTCTGCTCCAGGGGAACCCCACTGCATCCACATATGCCTGTATCCCTACTATAGTTGATGAAAAACAGCATGCGAAAAGACTAGTGTCTAAATCAGGGGTGCACAAACATACTTTATAGAACATAATTTTTCAATGGTTGTGAAAGCTCTTCGTCAAATGTACTTCCTGCTCAAATAACATAACTGTTCTGCAGAGTTTTACTAAATATTAATGTCAACACAACACAACCAAATAGTTTTAGCGTTTTATGCAATATGTAAAATATCAGTTTAAATGTCAGCCTTTTGTGAAAATGATATCCGCTGTGTCATGCAATGCAAAGAACAGCCTCTAATTCACAATGTTCTTCCAAATGCAGAGATTTGTTTCTGTATGTTACAGAATATATGAAAGACTGATTCATGATATTCTGGAATAGCAACAGCAAAAATAATGTGTTTTCGTTTAGGTTCACATTTCAAAAATATATATTAGGATCTATAATTTGCTTGGTTTATTACAAAATTTTAGACTTGAAAACTCTGCCCAATGCATGGCATATAAAATGTCACCACTATACTATACGATCCTGTCTCCCTGACTGGGTGATGTTGCAGTGATTAATGTTATCTAGTTCTTAACTCACCTGTAACCTGGTAGAGGACTGGGGCCAACTGTAAACTTTACTGGACCCCAGTGATAACTCCTGAACCAACACAAAGCTGAGACAAGATGCAGCCACTGGATGCGCTTGTGGTAAGTCAGACCCAACATTGACTTATGGGATAATATTTAAACTTCAATCAATTTAAGGATAAATATGGTTGAAATGACAAATAACAAACGTTTGAACAGATTAAATAGATTTATTTCTGAGTTCCATTACAAATAGCTCAAATTTGCTCTGTTAACACATGGTGGCGCCTCAAGCCTTCAAATAAACCTTTGCATGTCTATTCAGTTTTATTCAGTCACGTTTATTTATATAGCCTAGCACTTTATACAGTACAGATTGTTTCAAAGCAGCTTAACAGTTATAGACAAGAATATAGTGATTCAATGCTGCAAACAATGTTCAATTCTGCTTTAATATATATGGTTATATACTAATGCTTAGAAAGTTATACACTACGTATAATTGAATATAGAATGGTTTGAGAAAATGAATTCAGTGTTACAGTTCATCAGACATAACTAAAAGAGAGCCTAAAACCTCCAGTACAATATATTGCTAACTATGAAAATTCAGTTACTACTACATTAGTTTGTTAAATAATTTTAAAAACATATTTCAGATGCTGTTCCAGGGAGATGTCATTCATTTGAGGGCTTGTCTTTTTCCTTGCAGCTTAACTTCTCCACACAAGATTCAGGCAAGAATGGTACTTTCTCTAAGCGGGATAAGTAAGTTAAAGGCTGGACAGTGCTGCTGATGTTTACAAAGGCATAACATACTGGCTGCACATAGCAAGTGAAGACCTTTTGGGGATAATGGTCTTCAAAGGGGAACAGAGCCACTGGAGGGAGATAGTTGCTTATGATTATGATCAAGATAGACAGCACCATCTTAAAGGCCTTTCTTTTCATAGGATTCATCTCATCTTTACCAGAACCTCGTGAGCGTTTCAGGGCCCAGAGGATGGCCACGTTACACACCACCATCCAGGTGAAAGCAAACAAGACCTCACCAGTGAAAACTTTCTCAAAGTTGTGGATGCCACCAATGGTTTTGGCTGAAGCATAAGCAAAAGTGAGCAGAAGAACCACGATGGTCAGGCTGATCCTGTATTTGATGTCCTTCAGTTGTCCGAATGCAATGGGAAAGACAACAGCTATAAAGCGATCCAGACAGACGCAGGAGAGGAAGAGCGGCCCACTGGTGTCCTTCACGCCGTATGAGAACTTCAGAGCCATCCAAGCCATAGCGCTCCTCCAGTGGAAGAGATTGAGGGATGATATGATTGTCATGAATCCAAAGTAGGCATCCATGAAAGCGAGGCAGCCCAGGAAGATGTCGGAAGTCAAAGGTTCATTCCGGGTGTTTATTAGGTTTGCGAGGACCAGGATGTTGGCAGGTATTCCAATGACCACGTTGAAGCATTGTATAGCTAGGTCAAAAATGATACCACTCACCATTTGTTCGCACCCCTCAAACACACTGGCGGTGTGTGTCGTGTTGACTGAATCGGTTGTCAGGTTAGAGGATGGCAGGTTGTTTCTGAGGATGTAGCTGAGACTTGTGTCGTAGCGTAGCTGACTTTCCATGAAGTCTGAGGAACTGAAACCAACAAATGAAATTCTGGAATAAGCGAAAAAGACAAACGATAATGTTAACTGAACATATTAACATTCGCCATGCCTCTTGACATTAATGATAAGTGTTTTTTAATTTTATTTCAGATTTATTGTTAGAAAGATCCTTGCATGGTTACCAATCCTGCTTTTGGAGGGTCGCTGTCCTGCAATGTTCAGCTCCAACCCTAATCAAATACACCTGAACAAGCAAATCAGGATTACGTGTTCAGGATTACTTGAAAATGACAGGAAGGTGTGCTGCAGAAGGGTAGGAACTGAAGTCTGCAGGAAGGTATAGCCCTCCAGGAGGAAGGTTGGCTCCCCTTATTCAACACTTTCTTTATTGTTAATAAGTTCCGTTTAGTAAAGATAATTTGACCAGATTCAGTCATAAGGGCAATTTGTAGATCATCTCAAATTTTGTGGCAATACATCAGCTATGACAAACAGTCTCCCTTGAGGATATTATCCTGTTATCCCGTTGCATATCCCCAGAGTAGTGGCACACCTGCACAAACACAGGTACACAGAATACACAAAAACACACCTGTGCAGAAACACCTGTCAAGAGGGAATACCATCGGGGTCCATACAAGAATGACATGAGGCCCGCCCTGTTTCCTCAGCTTGGATATATAAGGGTTGGCTTGGCTATATGTGAGGCAGCTGCACTTGTACATTGTGAATAGTATTGATCAGGAATGTCATCTTTTATTGCATGATTTAAATTTATGATTAACAGTGTTTCAGCAACCCTAGAGTACCCCCAACACTGTACATTTGGCATGTCTCACTAATCCAGGGGTGTCCAGTCCTTCTCCTGGGGGAAGAATTTACTGCAGAACATAGCTTCAACTTACCCCAACAAACCAGGCTGTTAGGGCACTTCAGGACAAGTTTGAAACCAGTAGACTAACTTATTTTGCACAGTAAGTCACCAAAAAAAAAAAAAGTTTAGTTAACCTTTAATGCAATTCAAAACTTCAGTTGTCTTGCACATGTATTTGTTACTATAAAACATTACATGTTAAAGACTGAGGAACTTCTGTGGTTCATCTGTCTCCTTTATAGAAGAGCTTATGGGAAGCACCACCCAGTAATATCTAAAGGGACAGTAAGCTTAATGTGCTCGTCATGCCATTATCTGTACCACTTGTCCACTGGGGCCTCAGAGGGGCCCTTGTGACCCAGAGCATGTCCCTGACCTACTCCCTTTGCCTTCAGGCAAAACACTCTCCAGTGGCACGTCTGCTAAACAATAAGGAGGCTCCCAGGGATTGAAACTGTTAATCAATTGTGTTTTTCTCATTCACCTCTGGGGACATCAACCAGCTAGAGGTGAACAATGGAAACTTGATTTTGATAAGTGTCAAAGTTAATTGAGAAGTCTGTTGTGAGTGGTTCCCAACACTGGTCCCGAAGTACCTCCAACATTACATACTTTGAATGTCTCCATAATCAAACATCCCTGCTTCAGCTTGCTCATCTTCTGAAATGGGTGTTAGAAATGGAAGACATCCAAAATGTCTACTGTTGGGGTACTCAAGGACCACAGTCGGGAAACATCTCTCTAAATCAATGTAATTCCCAATTACAAGTCATCATGAAACAGAGAAATGACCATTTACTTCCTCAATGCACATTCCTGGTCTTACTGTGCGTGTGATTCAAAGAAAAAAAGTTTGTCTGCATGTTTCATTAAAATGTAATTGCATAAGCTACATTTTAAACAACAACAATTTTTCCACTAATCATAACACAGTGGTAAGTTAATAGACAAAATAGCAGACTACAACCCAACCATTTCTCTGTTGCTATGTGACAAACACGATACCAGCTTAGCAAATGAACAGATGAAAAAAGGTGTTTTTTTTATTTATTTTTTATTGATTTCAGGCTACATATTCTGTCCCTTTCAAACTATTTGGAGAAAACATCATCAATTGGTAAAAGCAGTTTGCGTCAGTTTTAAGGTAATGCAACCATTTATTGAAAACGAATTAATGAATTGAACTACTGGTAATTTTTTCTAAATAGCTCCCTGCACTGCTTCCTTCCCCTCCTCCTCTGTCACTTCTGCTGAAGCCAAAAGTGTAGGGGGATGAATGTCCGTTAATAGTGCTGTACAACAAAGGTCAAGCTAATCAGGTTTCATAATAAATGAAACAATTAATAAAAATGTTCACCAGGCAATTGGTTGCATAATCTCTTATTTTCAACAAAAGCATTATACTATGCAGATGCTCTGTTAAAAACTGATTGTGTGTGAGCCTGGCACCCCTATAAAATCAAGGCTCAACTGTTTATAATTATAATAATGTTGGTAATATTAATATTATGACACTGTTGCCCCTATATTGTGACTACAAAAAGGTATGTATGCAAAGAGAACTTCTTTGTCTGTTGGTTTCAGTCAATATTGCTCATTTAAAGAAGTCACATGAGTAAAACATCTTATATTATTAGTAGTGACTCTTGTTCTCTCACCTTTAGTGAAAAATAACCGAGGAATGTTAATCAGTACTGGAAACTAACATCATTTTCCAGCATGGTATTCAATATGATGATGTCTCAATTGTGCAAAATTTCAAAATCACTTAACTGTTTCGATCATTTCATACTGATGACATCCTTTTCTTATTTTGCTGATAATTTTAATGTACTACACCAGTATTACTAAATTTCTTAAAATTTTGTAATGATAAATGATCAGTTTTGGTCAGGTTTTTTTTTTCCACTCTCCAATTACAAGTCGTATTTAAAACTGTATACTTTTTTTTGGTCATTGTCTAGCTAGTAAAACAATCAGCATACTTTGTTAATACTAGTTATAAAAGTGATAAATAACGGTCAAAAAAACAGTACGAAAACTTGAAAGCTTAAAAATGTACCAACGAGCTCCCAATACCAAAACTGTCATTTTGCATTGTAATATGAAAAATTATTGATAGTTAATTTAGAGTAGTTGAACATACTCATAGCTCAATCCAAACAGCTGCAAGATTATCATGATTTTTCCCAAAACCATTCATTTAATGTAAAAAGTGGTACACATAATGACATTATATAAAGCCATGCGTAACAGTATAAGCCTATGAATACACAAAACATGAACATTGAAAAGAGACAAGGAAAAGCATGCTTCTTACCAGACAGACGTTTTTAGCCGTAAAGGTGCGGGTCAGATTGTGGAGTCGCCTTTATAAACATCATGAGGCCAGGAGGAATTACAATTGTTGATAGGAGGCAGGGTCTTTTTTTGAGATGCTTTCTGGACTCGTTCCCTGATGGTGAATTAGACTGTGTTTTCTAGATTCTTCTGTCCTCACAGGATCAAAGCTGTTTTGGTGGGTGTTTTCTTGGTAAAAGCTCACAGTGAGTGTTGTTTTAGAAATTACTGCTTAAGATTAATGTACATTGTTTGAATCATATATGAATCCAACTTTATGATGGGCTTTTGTGGGGAAAAAAGACATTTCTTTTAGTTTTTACTTTCTACAATGATCCCACCTGCCCATTCTGGGATCGTAAACCACCCATTTTCCTTGAAGTAATTATATTGCTCATTCCAAATTGACAAACATTTAATTAAACATATACACAGCATTTAATGAATACATCTTACAAATGTACAATGCAACATTATTACAAAGATTACTATGCTTAAGTGTGTCTTTTTAAAACCAGCATAAAGTCAGTCAGAGAGAATAAATGGGTTAGGTGAGGCATGAGACCTGCATCGGCTGAGATTCAGCCCGTCACACAACACCTCTCCCCTGACTCTGACTTGCATGCTCCAAAACTAGGTCTGGGGGCTGATTTGCATCTTGGGACTGGTCCTGGTTTTGTACCACCGGCCCAGAGGCCCTCGTGTCAGTCTCTAACCCTCTTTCATTGCACACAGAGAGCACAGGTGCAGGACTCTGCTGCCAGTATGTGCACTCGCGTGTCTGCTGTGAGTAACTCTGCATTTATAACTTCATGGATTGAAAAATGAGTTCACATGTGGATAAGTTAGAAGCCAAATGAATACTTTGCTACATACAAATGGGAAAGTATTATCTTTTCTTGGACAAATCAGCAGGTACAGGAAATTTGTTTTAAAAAAGGATTACAGTTGCAAGCTTGCTAAATGCTTAAAATTTTAATAACAAACCATGTGGTTAACATTTCGACTTAGGCGAGTGAAACACCAAGTCAGGTGTCGATTTAAAAGTTGGGCAGTTGACAGGAATAGCCATTAGGTGGCAGTGTCCACATTACACAAACATACATCACACACACAAGAAATGTCAAGCATGGGGAAAACAAAAGGAACAATAAAAATCCTCAGAAATGTTTCAATTTGATGAGCTTGCTCAAGTATGTTGCCAAATAATGTGTTCCTTAAACATGCTTTCTAAGCAGTGCACTTTCAAGTCACGGCCTAGTGGTTAGAGAGTTTGACTCCTAATCCTAAGGTTGTGGGTTCGAGTCTCGGGCCGGCAATACCACGACTGAGGTGCCCTTGAGGAAGGCACCCAACCCCCAACTGCTCCCTGGACACTGCAGCATAAATGGCTGCCCACTGCTCCGGGTGTGTGTTCACAGTGTGTGTGTGTTCACTGCTGTGTGTGTGTGCACTTTGGATGGTTTAAATGCAGAGCACGAATTCTAAGTATGGATCACCATACTTGGCTGTATGTCACGTCACTTTTACTTTCAAACTTTTCTTTTTTTATTTTATTTCATTTCATTCATTTCATTTTAGCTTGGAAGAGCATTCAGGGACAACTTTTATTTCTCATGAAGCTCATGAGAACTGATCTTATTCTCTCAGATGGTTTGACTATGCAGAGCATTCGCAGCTTATTTGGACAGAATGCCCCTAATGCATATGTTCTGGTGCGAGTTTTGCCAGATTGCTGGAGAAATTATTGACCATGAACCATTTAAGTTATGCTTATTATGCAACATTTTTCATTGGGTTGATGCTGTTTAAATTTGTGTGTTAGGTCCATATAAGATATGTGCAACCAAATTTAAACTTTACTAAATGCTCTTAGAAACGCCACTCAGCAATCCTACCACTGCTTCCATGTTCCATATTACCAGACTAGGTTTTGCACTTTTAATTACAAGTCTCCCCTCCATATTACCATACTTAAAACATACACTGGCTGACAGCACCACAAGAACATAGTCCTGAACTTTCCACTTGTGTTTGGCTTACTGAGCTACAAGAACATATTGGTGATTTTTAGAAGTTGATAGAGGAATATTTGTGCATTTAAAACATTGGTGAGTGGTATATAATTGGTTTCTGCTTTGATGTTGAAATAAGAAGTTGGTGGATAATATGTAAATTAATATGCTGATGATTTTGTGGTACGTTTCTTGCAAATAAATGAATAATAACACTGCAGAACAGCCGCAATGAGGTATCCAAAGCAAATGTGGAAATGTTCTTCCACACGGTGGCATCTGGTGGTTAAAAGATGAAGCACACCTAAACCACTTTGCCCAACCTGAGACTTGACAAGTTCTTTGATATTGAAACAATATCAAAGCAACATATAGGCTATAGAGCAATTCAGTGTAATACATATGTGTGTGTGTGTGTGTGTGTATACGATTGTATTAAAAGCTTTGTGTGCACACAACCACCCTATAATGATAAAATTCCAGCCAGTGTTTTTTTTTTTTTTATTAAATCTACTTATCTTTACCACTTTCTCAACTCGAGCGCCAATCTTGATGCCTGTCTGTGTGTACCTCATAAAAACAGGCCAAGTCTCCCATGCACAGTTTTGATTGACAGTAGTCTTACCTACTAAACCCATCCTGAGTGATACTGTCATCAGTTCACCAGCACCACAAGAGATGTAGTCCAAGAATTTCCCTAAGATGCCGCAAAAATTTGAGGTGTTCTGTGGGGAGGATGTACATTAAAAGCAGCAGCAGTCGTCATTTACTTCTGAAACATCTGAGCCACTGAAGACACCAGTGGATTACGTTTATTGGTCACGGGAATGCGCACCCCCAATATACCTAAAATGTGATATGTTTGTGGTATCCGTTTCTGCAAGTGATATAGGGTTTTGAATGAATATTTGCAAAACACTTTGCTAATAACTTTGCTATTCGCAAAGTTTGAGGTATCCAATGCAGGCTGAAGGAAACAGTTCTCTCACGACACGGTGAGCATCTGGGGGTTAAAAGATTGATTAACACTTTAAAACCACTTTTGCCCAACCTGAGACTTGAACAAGTTCTGTTGATATTGAAAAAATATCAAAGCAACACTACCATATGAGCTATAGAACCAATTCAGTGTTAATACATTTTGTGTGTGTGTGTGTGTATACGACTTGTGGAAAAAAGCCTTTTGGAACCCAGTTCCACAACCACCCTTATAATGAGCAAAATTCCAGCCAGTAACTCTATATTTAGAGCTTTTTTTTCAAATCATCATACTATAATGGGCACACTGCCCTTTCTCAAATCGAGCCAATCTCTGATGCCTGTCTGTGTGACCTCATAAAAACAGGCCCCTCCCATGACAGTTTGATTGACAGTAGCTTACCTACTAACCCATCCTGAGTGAGCTGTCATCAGTTCACCATTGTTTCACCGCCGGAGCAGATGTAGACAAGAATGAGGAAAGACGATTGAGGTGTTCTGTTGTTGGAAGCAATCACGAATAATGCAAACATAGCAGTCGTCATTTACTCCTGACATCTTTTCCACTGAAGACACAGTGGATTACTTTTATTTTTGAAGGGAGTTTGCTCACCATCCAATCAAACATCTGAAATGTGCCCTGGTAAATTGCTCACCGGTGACGTCCAAGATTGAAGTGACACCTACACAAGAAGTGAGAATAAGGGTTTTTGAATGAATATTTAAATCGCTTTGATAATATAATATTTGCTAACTGGCAAATTGTCTATGTTTTCTGCCAACCTCAGTACAACACAATGCCCCAGTGTCTTCTCCAGCTGGGTAATGTGGAAAGAAACCTTGTCTGTTCATCACCGTTAGTTTAGACCTTATGACTCTTAAAGTGACACACAACTGAGACAGAGAGAAGATAGCCAGCTGATATGTCATGTGTCATAGTTAAATTAATGGGATAAAATCTAAGATCACTAAACAACTCTTTTTTAACTTGTCTGTACAACTGATGGCGCCACTCTTTAATGAACCAGTTTTATTTGTCTACAGGATTTTAAATGATACATTTACGCTTGACATTTTCTTATGTATAATTCCAATTAATACACAATCTAGAGAAAGGAAGTCTGAAACATCAAAGTTTAAGTCAAAATTATTTTGTAATTATAACACCCCAACAAGTCTATGATGTATTCTAGTTACAATTATTTATGCTTATTTAAATGAGTGTTTTGAAATCATTTTGAGTAGTTTTTTTTCAATTGTAAATGCACTAACAGTGTTGTATTTATTTTTACAGTCATGGCCAAAAGTTTTGAGTGTCTGCTTATTTACATAACTGTGATGCTAAACTGCTTTTAGATCTTTGTTTCAGTTGTTCCTGAAATATAATACAAGCACTTCATACGTTTGAAAGGCTTTTAATCGACAATTACATGACATTTATGCAAAAGAGTCAGTATTTGCAGTGTTGGCCCTTCTTTTTCAGGACCTCTGCAATTCGACTGGCTCATGCTCTCAAACAACTTCTGGGCCATCCTGACTGATAGCAACCCATTCTGCATAACTTCTTGTAGTTTGTCTGAATTAGTGGGTTTTTTGTTTGTCCACCCGCCTCTTGAGGACTGCTCTAATCCAGTGGATTACTTCTCTTTCAATGGCATTAGATCTGGGGACCAATGGATTTTCAACAACTCTGGTGAGACCACTTAGTTATCACTTTTGCCTTATGGCACGGTGCTCCATCGTGCTGGAAAATGCATTGTTCTTCATCCAAACTGTTTGTTGTTCTGGAAGAAGTTGCTGTCTGGAGCTGGTTTTTGGGTACCATTCTTTATTCATGGCTGTGTTTTTTTGGGCAGAATTGTGAGTGAGCCCACGAACTTTGATGAGAAGCAAAGACCACATGAAATGATGTGTCATGGAGCTTTACTGTTTCCTGACCACAGGTATGATGGTAGCGCTCACCTTTTTCTCTGGAAAAATCTTGTTTCCAGATGCAACCAAACAAGCGGAAAGGGGCTTCATCGGAGGAATATGACTTTGCCCAGCCCGGGGACAGCACAAAGATCAATTCCCTAAACTGGGACTTTCTTTGCTGACCTTCAGATCCATCAGTCTCCTCCATGGGTTTTGTGGAAAGAGAACCTGCTTCTGTTCATCACCGTTTCTTGACACCATGGCTGACTCTCCAAAAGTGAGTTCGCCTCACTGCTGCCGGGCAAGTGCGCTACACTGCCTGCCTGCCCATTCCTGAGCAAGCTCTGCCTGGTGGCAACTCCCGATCCCGCAGCTGAATCTCTTTAGGCAGATGATCCTGCCTGCTGCTTCTCTTGGACGCCCTGACGCCTCTTTACAAAGTAATTGAACCCTCTTTCCTTGAAGTTCTTGATGGAGCACCTAATTGTTAGGTTTAGGTGCAATCCTTAGTAGCCACAATATCCTTGCCTGTGAAGCCATTTTTATGCAACGCAATGATGGCTGCTTTGCGTTTCTTTGCAGGTCACCATGGTTAAACAATGGAAGAAGAACAATGATTTCAAGCATCACCCTCCTTTTAACATGTCAAGTTGCCATTCTAACCCAATCAGCCTGACCAAATGATCTCCAGCCTTGTGCTCGTCACATTCTCACCTGAGTTAACAAGATGATTACTGACATGAATCTCAGCAGGTCCTTTAATGACAGCAAGGAAATGCAGCGGAAAGGTTTTTTATTGGGATTAATGTTAATTTTCCTGGCAAAGAAGGACTATGCATTCATCTTATCACTCTTCATAAACATTCTGGAGGTATTGCAAATTGTTACTATTGAGATTATAAAAACTTAAGCAGCAACTTTTCCAATTTCCAATATTTATGTAATTCTCAAAACTTTTGGCCACGACTGTATATGTATATGCTGAGGAAACAGGGCGGGTCTCATGTCTTGTACGGCCCCTGATGGAAGTCCCTGTCGACAGGTGTTTCTGCAACAAGAACTATGGCAATGCATGCAACTACTTTACATTTAATGATCAGTGTCAGTATGTTCGTATTAGAGTAGGTCATCATTTGTTTGAGGGCTTGTCTTTTTCCTTGCAGCTTAACTTCTCCACACAAGATTCAGGCAAGAATGGTACTTTCTCTAAGCGGGATAAGTAAGTTAAAGGCTGGACAGTGCTGCTGATATTTACAAAGGCAAAACATACTGGCTGCACATAGCAAGTGAAGACCTTATGGGGATAATGGTCTTCAAAGGGGAACAGAGCCACTGGAGGGAGATAGTTGCTTATGATTATGATCAAAATTGACAGCACCATCTTAAAGGCCTTTCTTTTCATAGGATTCATCTCATCTTTACCAGAACCTCGTGAGCGTTTCAGGGCCCAGAGGATGGCCACGTTACACACCACCATCCAGGTGAAAGCAAACAAAACCTCACCAGTGAAAACCTTCTCAAAGTTGTGGATGCCACCAATGGTTTTGGCTGAAGCATAAGCAAAAGTGAGCAGCAGAACCACGATGGTAAGGCTGATCCTGTATTTGATGTCCTTCAGTTGTCCGAATGCAATGGGAAAGACAACAGCTATAAAGCGATCCAGACAGACGCAGGAGAGGAAGAGCGGCCCACTGGTGTCCTTCACGCCGTATGAGAACTTCATAGCTCTCCAACCCATAGCGCTCCTCCAGTGGTAGAAAGTGAGGAACGCTATGATTGTCATGAATCCAAAGTAGGCGTCCATGAAAGCCAGGCAGCCCAGGAAGATGTCGGAAGTTAATGGTTCATTTCGGGTCTTTATTAGGTTTGCAAGAACCAGGATGTTGGCAGGTATTCCTATGATCACGTTGAAGCATTGTATGGCTAGGTCAAAAACAACACCGGCCACCATTTCTTCACACCCATCGAACACACTGAAGACATGTGTGGCATTGACTGAATTGGTGGTCAGGTTAGAGGAGGGCAGGCTGCTTCTGAGGATGTAGCTGAATCTTGTGTCGTGGCGTAGTCGACCCTCCATGATGTCCAAAGAGCTGAAATGAGATTCTAGAAGGAACAGTGAAAATTATGTTAATTGAACTTGCTAATATGCCAAACTCACAAATTATTTTTTAAATATAATATCAGACAGACTGAAATCTGGTGCACAGTGTGTTTTTCGGTCTGTTTCTTGAGTCATTTTGTGCTGATACTGCTTACAGTATACTGCACAAACCTAAACAATACATGCTTTAATGTTTTGCCTGAAAAAATATTTCATCAGAGGAGAAGTTTATTTGCAATAGCAAAGGAAAATAATCAACCTACAGTGACCATGTCACACAAGACAAGACTGCTGACTTTGCAGGACCGCAAAATAAAAATATTTTCAATTTCCCAATGTACTTTGAAACCTGGGGGCAAAATTTTTAGTTTGTGACATTTTAAAACTCGTCACAAAATAATATAAATATTTCAGTCATGAGTCATGACAACTCTTTAAATAGTTTTTGCATATTAATGGTTGTGACAGTGTTAATGTACTTGGTTTTGGCAAACTAAATCAAAGCAAGTACAGAGACTAGCTACTGCCAATAGATATATAGACACACTGCTGTAAATGTGACCATGGACCACAAAACCAGTGACAAGGGTCAATTTCTTGAAATTGAGATTTATACATCATCGGAAAGTTCAATAAATAAGCTTTCCATTGATGTATGGTTTGTTATGATCTGTTATGATGGTTTGTTATGATTACAATATTTGCCCGAGATACAACTATTGTATGAAAATCTGGAATCTGAGCATGCAAAAATGTCTAAATATTGAGAAAATTGCCTTTAAATTTGTCTAAATGAAGTTCTTAGCAATGCATATTACTAACCAAAAATTAAGTTTTGATATATTTACGGTAGGAAATTTACAAAATATCTTCACGGAACATGCTCTTTACTTAATATCCTAATGATTTTTGGCATAAAAGAAAAATCAATAATTTTGACCCATACAATGTATTTTTGGCTATTGCTACAAATATACCCCAGCGACTTAAGACTGGTTTTGTGCTCCAGGGTCACATATGAGATATGCTGCTGCATGGATAGGCATACATAAATCGTATAGCAGATCTAGAAGTGGAGCTGGGGAGGTGGATGGTGTCAGAGTAGTGTTCATTTTATCAGCTGTTTTTTTTAATTTAGTGCTGTGTCAAATGTCCTTTTTAGTTTTTTTATAATATTTACTATTTTTTATGTTTAGTCTAGTCAAGTTTTAGATGACTAAAAGTCTCTAGTTTTAGTCAACTAAAACTTTGTCACATTTTAGTCATGCTGCATAATAGTTAAAGTGATAATCACAATTATTTTTTGCTCAAAATTACAATCGATTGCTGTTCATGATTGTTTTCATTTGAGAGAATACATCAGAAGATCATTGAGAAGGTTTGCTTGCAGATTTAGTCACAACAAACAACTCAAACGAACGTGTGAAGGAACACCGACTGGTTGTATTCCACTTTCATCTGAGCAGAACTGACTTACACGTTTGTCGAAGTTTTCAGATCATCAGCGCTTTTTCCATAGTTTACAAGACAGTGTGTGCGAATTGTTGCCAAGTTCTGAAGATAAAGTAAAACATGGCAGAAAATGTGCCCATCTGATGGGGGATTTAAACACCTGACATTTGGCAACCCAGAGCATGAAAACAGTGCATGATGTTAAAGTCAGTGTTTAATAATGTCAGTTTCGTCTTATCTTCATCTCACCTTAATCATTGGAAAAAAAGGATGTTAACGAATATTTTTTGTCATAGTATTTGTTAATAAAATTAACAGTATTTCAGAGGAACTGAGGACCATTTTACAACTTGCAGCATGTAATAAATGATGTGAAGTCTGCAATATGAAATTATATATTTCAGCAGAACCGTTCTCATCATATTTTACCCTTATTTTATACTTATTGATGTCACAAATAGTTTTCTCATTGTGTCCATGAGACAAACCAGAGCAACGATTGTAGATCATGTCACATTTTGTGATCTAACAATACTCCGCTATCACAAACAGACAGGAGGATCTCCCCCGAGGATGTTTTCCTGCATGTCCCCAAAGGAGTGCAGTCACTGCACAAACACAAGCAGACAGGAACACATATGTGCAGAAACACCTGTCGACAGGGACTTCCATCAGGGGCTATTACAAGACATGAGACCCGCCCTTTACATATATATGGATTTTGTTCATTATTGTGAAGATTTTTTTGTATGAATGCTACTCACAATGTCCAACATTAAAATAATTATTTGCTAGCTCCCGTAGCATGAATTACATTAACATACCGTGCACAACAAATCATATCAAACTGCAAAGAAACTTATATGATTGACAACATAGAAATTTGGTGCATTAATAGGCGAGACCATTTAAAATTTAGCTGCATTTTGTAGTTTTTTAGTTTTACATTTTTTGTTTGTTTTTGTTTTCTACCACTGGTTTTCTATTAGTGTTACACTCCTGTGGGAAGGTTGTGGCAACAGTGCTGTTTGTAACATTCATTTACAAATAGCTAAAAAAAATTAATAAAGTGTCCCATTTAATCAGCCTTTTATATCTTAAGCTGCTTGTTTAATTAGAATTTAGAAATTAAGATTCAGAACTATCCATTTTTAAAACAATTTTGTGCCTAACATAACGTGTGCCTAACATAACGTGATTCTCTGTGGTTCATCTGTCTCCTTTATAGCAGAGCTTATGGGAAGCACCACCCTGTTATATCTGAAGGGACAGTAGCTTCATGTGTTCTTGTCATGCTTTTGTCTGTACCACTGGTCCACCGTGGCCTCATAAGGGCTTCTGTGACCCAGAGCATGTCCCTGACCTACTCTGTCTCTCTGCCTTTAGGCTAAACTTTCCCCAGTGGGAACATGTGCTGAGGAAGATTAGGAGGCTTCCTAGAAATGACGCTATTAATGAATTTCTCCTTGAGCTTTGTATGACAATGGCCACTTGGTTTGATAAAGTGTGCAGAAAAGGTAGTTAGGTCTGTTTAAGCACCAAAGAATAGGTGCCAATTTATTTTTGCCAAAATGGCAAAATAGGTTTTATTTTTATTTTTTTTACTGTACACAATTTTCTTACTTTTACACTGAAGTTGTGAAATCTATCACCTATCTATCTATCAAGATTAAACTCACATTTTCAAAAAAAAAAAAGTCGAAATAAAATGTTGAGAATAAACTCATAATATTTTGAGAATTCAGTCATTGTGCTTCGCAAAAAACTCGCTAAATTTTGAGGAAAAATGCTGAGAATAAACTCATAGAAACTTTTCTTGAGTTTGAGAAAAAAAAAACTTGTTACATTTTGAAAAAAAGTCAAAATAAAGTGCTGAGAATAATCATTTTCTCTTGTTGGACAGTGTTAATCAGCGTCTGCAGTGTTCAAATTCGCCTTTTGCCAAACTCACTCCTTCCATTTTTCATCACATACCACATCAGAAAAGTGGAAATCAATTGTCTAAAGAGTGTTTAATAATGATGTATTAATTAGGTAGGTTTAGGGGCGGGGAGTGCTGTGTAGACCCACTAAGGCAGTGTCAATTTAACAATTTTAATAAATAAAATCATTTACACTCTGAAAAAATCTGCTACTTTTACATAACGTAAAAAGAATCGCTATTTTCACTTAGAGTAAATCGCACATGGCTAAAAATGTTGCTGTTGTCATTTAGTGTAAATAGAATATATCACTATTTTCACTTAGTGTAAATAACCACTGGCCTAAACTAAAACCATACAACATTGGCGTTAATGGCTGTACAGATGGTTACAGTCATTTCCTTCTATGAATGGAGGCATACACAACCATCAATGATACTAAAGTAATAGTCAGGTTCTTCATAAAAACGGACTTGAACTGTAGTTGATCACGCCAGAAACTACCTTCAGGAGCTCTACTCTCCAAGACCAGTGCCACTGCAAACACTGAATGAAACGCTCAAACGAACATGACACAAATGTGTTATTTTCAGCATTTTATTTGGAATTTTTCTTGAAGTTTAATGAGTTTTTAACTTTTTTTTTTCTCAAAATTTAACAAGCTTTTTCTTGAAACACAACAATCTTTTTCTCGTAATTTAATAAGTTTATTTTCAACATTTTATTTTTTGTAATCTCACATTATAATGACTTTAATCTCGAGATGGTTTTATTTTATTTTATTTGTTTTTTATTATTGCTTGGCCCTAATCCTCTTTTATACTAACTTATTAAAACTTGTGGAAAAAAAAAACCAAACAAACAACAAAAAAAAAAAACAAGTAAACCTGACCAGGAAAGTACCAAAAACAATAAATGTACAATAAAAATGTAAAGTTTGTTTCTAATATTTAAAGATATTCTAAAACCAATACGACGGTGAGATCATCCTGACTTTTTCATGTGAAAAGTTATTGGCACCTATAAAATGACATTACAAAAATGCAATATTTACGGCTATGAATATTTACAACAATCATGATTAAAAGACAGAGAAGACAAGAAAAAGCATGCTTCTTACCTTCTTACAGATGACTTTGGCGGTAAGGTGCGGGTCAGATTGTGGACTCGCCTTTATAAACATCATGAGGCCAGGAGGAATTACAATTGTTGATACGAGGGAGGATCTTTTTTGAGATGCTTTCCGGACTCGGTCCCTGATGGTGAATTAGACTGTGTTTTCTAGATTCTTCTGTCCTCACAGGATCGAAGCTGTTTTGGTGGGTGTTTTTTTTTTCCTGATAAAAGCTCATAACATTATGACAATAACATGAATAGCTATATAACATAATGCGTATGATCACATTAAATGGCTTAAATGCATTTTTTTTCTTTATAAGACAATTCAAAGAGGATGTGAACATGTTATCTTTGTTTAAATTCTGCATTTTGCTTTTACTGTCTTGTTCTTGAATCATAAAAATTACATCTGCTTCCAAGTAAATTATCACTATTTTTCTTAATTCAACATTGACAATGTTTTCATTTGAAAACATACCAACAAAGTGAAGCGATCGGCAATGATTTCAACAATCATAAATCAATCATTGCATTAATCATTATGTTGACTACTAAGCTTAAGTGTGTCTTTTTAAAACCAGGACAATGAAAAGGCTGCATAAAGTCAGTCAGAGAGAATAAATGGGTTAGGTGAGGCATGAGACCTGCATCGGCTGAGATTCAGCCCGTCACACAACACCTCTCCCCTGACTCTGACTTGCATGCTCTAAAACTCGGTCTGGGGGCTGATTTGCATCTTGGGACTGGTCCTGGTTTTGTACCACCGGCCCAGAGGCCCTCATGTCAGTCTCTAACCCTCTTTCATTGCACACAGAGAGCACAGGCGCAGGACTCTGCTGCCAGTATGTGCACTCGCGTGTCTGCTGTGAGTTATGCGGCTATAATCTGATGGATTAATGCAGCGATGCATTTCTTTTGATGGACTGTTTTTCATGAAATACAGGCAAGTTGGAATAAACTGGGATATATTTATTATTTATTAAGGCTTTTTAAAGTCTCATGAAAGAAATGCTGTATATCTGAATATGGTAAGGCAAAATAGTATTCTTTGTGGGTTATAACTGCTAATTTGAATGTATACTCATTAGTGCATTATGTACGTATTACTTAATTAGTGCAGTGGAACTGAGGAAAGGAAGCAGATCCGTACTCATTTTCTTCTCGTTTTCAGTTTCTTTGGGAATGGGAACTTTATTTTCAATAAAGTTGTATGTCATCTTTTGGGTGTTAAAATACCTTGTCCTATTTCAGCTTAATGTGCAGAGATAACTGCAATCAACATACTGATTTCCCTGAAATGTGAAGAAACATTGTTTGTATGAGTGCCGGTTTAACACAGCAACACTGGGTCAACCAATGGTGTGAATTTGAGGTGGGACTTTCTGTTTGTCCAACCAATGACAGATATCTTCTTGTTGCTTAAGAAAATTCTACCATTAAAGCAGTGGTTCCTAATTCCGGTCCTGGCACTGATTCAAATCATCAGTTCGTTAGGAGAAAGAGCCATGAACTGAGCTGTGTTCTGTTTAACAAAGTCCCTATGCAGTGCTCACTGCTCCCTATTCCCTAAGCACGCTCACTTCACTTGACAAAACGCATTCATTCGGATCATCCTGCAACAGCATTACACACAGATTAAATATCAATAATGCATTTCAGAGAAGTCATGGGTGACAGGACCGGAAATTGGAAACCACTGCACTGAAGGAATTTTTTTTTTTTTTTTTTTTTTTGTTAAATAAACATATGCACAGATGAATTGTTCACAATAAAACAACATATACTGTATAACATGCATTATTCACTTTCAGTTCAGTGAGAGGAAGGTCCATGGAAGCTGTTGTTGACTGCATTGTAACCTCTGTTCACTTCTATACACCTATTTTTAACTTAAGAAAATAATAGAGTTTGACAGGCATCATGGGAGGATTCTTGTCTTTAAAGGCAAGAGATGGCAGTAGTGATCTACCAGAGACTGATGAGTCTCCTTTACACAATTAAGTCATACATTTACAAGCCACATTGTCCAATGAACACAATGTTTTCATAATCGCTCTGGTGAGACAATCAAATAATCACAAAATGAAACTATCAGTCTGTTCTGATGTAAGACAGCTTAATGGGTTTGGTCCGATCAGATTATGTTATCAGCTGTAATTTGCAAAAAGACTTTACTGTCCAGCCATTTCATCAGAGAAAATACTTCATAAAACCATTCTTACGTAAATTGTTGTATTAAATTCAATGCAAGAATGGTTTTGTGAGCAATTGTTCGAACAAGGCAGCTTACAAGAGGAATAAAACATCTTGGTCCAAAACACCAAACTCTCAATATCCCAAATGAATGCTCATTTGTTACTTTGTAAGTGCTATGTGAAGGTGGATAAAGACCGTGGCTTGCTATTTTAACCAGTAATGCATCAACTCTCTCAGTGGAGGATACTTTAGAGGTCTTATTAATCTCTATAGGCTTTAGTGTGTCAGAGCTCAGAAAGACAGAATCCATTAGGGAATGGAAAACAATGCATCTATCCATGATGTAACAGTCATGGCCACCACACATCTTCTCACAACACATCTATATATGTCTAGTTAAGAAAGTCTGCAACCACATCTTGTTTGAGAAAGTGGAAAATTTTAGCTGCACAGAGTCATCATAAAATGAAATGCAAAAAAACAAAAAAAAAAAAAAAAAAAAAAAAAAAAAAAAAAAACTTTCTGCTGTCCAGTAAAATAAAATATCTGACAGCAAAGACAGCATGGGGAGCCGTAATGATTATCACTTCTCTTTAATTTCCACAGCAGGCAGTCTCTATATAAACACCATCTCAAAGGACAAGATGAAACCATGACTATGCTCAAGAGTGTGAATTTTTTTTTTGTCAGATATTGTAAGAGTGATCATAAATTTGTAATGCTGTTCTGCTGTTTGTGATCTCCTCTGCAATTCTTATGATGGACAGCCAAGAAGCCTTGCTTTCCCATTGCAGAGGGATACTTGTTAAAACAGCATCAAGCCATATTTGTGACAATTTGTCTCTAGCTGATCAAGACAGTTGTGTGTTTGGGCTTGTTAGTGGTTGGCAGCCATAGAACAAATCATATGACCACTTCAGCATTATTGAATGTGTGATGTTTCTCTGTCAGAGCTCTATCTGTTTGAATGAGGACTGTGACTGCAGTCTCAGAAGCAAATAACGCACTCCAGTTTTCCACAGAAATGGTGCTGTTACTCATGACAGAGCTGCATGCATTTAAAGACTGTTACTAAACCCATTAACCAATTGTAACTTTTTTTTACTAGCTAGCCTATTTTGACATCTGAATTAATTTGATTCAGCATGTTCATGTCATCACAATGCGAAAGAAAGAAATTTTATAGTCATCAATGCACGTATATTATATTTGTAAATAGTATCTTATTTAGATATTCATGATTCACCTGTCTTATATGTTTTGAGGAGAATAAAATAATTTTTAATTCAGTGTAATAATGCTGCTCGTTTGGTCCTAGTAATATGCCATGGTAGTTAAAGGAGAGAAAAAAAAATGGAATGGAATGAAATGTTTGGTTCCAAGCAGCATTGGCAGCATGTCAGGACATCCTTTTCCTGCATTTCCAGCGCAAGTATCCACATGACCTTTACAGCTCAGGTGATGCATGCCCAAAACTGAGCACCCATGATCAGTCCCCCGCTCAACAAAGATACTGTCAGTCATTACATTTACAAACATCCTTAATAATGCGATTATAATGGGATTCTGGTAATATTGCAATTAATCTCTCTATTGTTGTCCTTTATCTACAAGAAATAAACAGCACAATGCATTACACCAGCTTCCAGATAACAATGTTGTTAAGGGCTTTTCTTGTGATAAAATGTGCTATCAGTGGTGGGGAAAACACATCACAGACCTAATGGAGACCACAAATGTAGTCTTTATCAGCTGACTTCATCTGACAGCTGATGTTTATGGTGCTGCCACCTACAGATGGTCAGTAAATGAAAACAACAGACTGTAGGAAAATAAGCAAGGTTGCGTATAGTGTGTCACAGTATTTTGTTTGTGCAATTATTCCTACTGATTTGTTGAGATCCTTACAAAAGATTGTGCAACAAATACAAATGAAGCTTAGTCAGGAACACATAAGCACAACATTTTAATTATTATCTGACAGAATAATGATTACTAATCACCATCATAAACATTCAAATATTTACGGTCTTCTTAGTTTTATTCTATTCTACAATATATCAGGTAACACAAAAGGTTCAGACTTTTCCTGCTTAGTATGGCTTGCTTTCAGAATATTGTCTTCAAATACAAGTATGTGTCATGTCTCATAAAACATGTACGCTCATCTGGGTTTAATCCCGTTTAATCAGGAAGCATTACAAATAACCCAATAAAAGACATTATCTTTAAATGCACAGAATATATAATGAGAATGTAAGTGCAGAGCATAAGATCAGAGCTAGTAATAATAATAGTTCCTAAATTATAGATATATTAATAAACTGTTTAAACCAGCATGCAATGCACTGATAAACAGTTACCCATGATTTATCATGTGTTACCTTTACAATCCGTAATGAATCTGTAATGCTAAAAATGTAGAACATCACTGCAAAAGTGATGAGAATTCCTGAAATGGTCTTTCTGTCTTTGTGTGCTGCTGGATGTATCTGCTGTAGGTCTGATCTGAACTGCACACTTTGTTTTTCTTTCCACCAGTGATTCTGCTTGCTAACAGCAGGTGTTCATCAATGTCTGAATTCACTCATTAGTTTTCATTCTCTCTGTCAGGTGGACTGTATTAGTAAACTCATGTAGGGAATAGTGGATGAGGGTGTAGGGTGTGATTTGAAACAGCCTCTGAGTGTCGACTTTGAACGCTGTTAATTCACGATATATAGCAGCAGGTGAATTTCTCAAAAATTACCCAGAATGCACTGGTTTAATGAAAAACAGCATGTTACTGTAAAAATTTGGCAGTTTTTTTTACAGTGATTTTTAACAGTGCAGGATTTCAGAATAGCTGACTGACTCTGCTGTTCAGAAACAGACACAGAAATGCCACTGGCCACGTCTAAACTCTTCCATTAAGGTCAAAAACTAAAAAAGACGGAACTGATGTATCAACACTGTCACTCTTGATAGTATTTACGAATAATGAGAGCTGACGATGGATTTTTCTGTGACTACTATGCCTATTCCATGATGCCGGAAGACATTCTTGTATTCTAATATTACAATCATAAATGATTTTCACAATTTCTTATGACTTTTTAAACCTAAATTACATGCAGTAGAAACATACAATATGAATACAAGTAATATCCTTATACTGTATATCTTCTTCTGTTGTATACACAGACATGCTACAGCAGGGTTTCTCAATAGGCGGCCCGTGAGAGAAAAATGTTTGGCCTGCATTAATTTCAAATAATTTGGCATGAAAATTAAAATGTAGCATCAGAAAGCGACATTAAATTACATCGTGTCTACACTGGACGCGAGTGGCACGGTGCGACGCACCAAAATACAATAAAACTTCTTATAGCCTAATCAGTGATGCTGTCTACACTGGATGCGACTCAGCGCTGCGTGACAAATCCCAGACAGAAAACTGCTAACTCATTCTATTTATGACGTGCTGACACAAAGTTCAAATGATTTGCGATGCTTTATCGCACCCAGTGTAGAAATATGATGTGACAGCAAAAAACATGGCAAGTGTGAAGTAAAGAAAAGTGGACACTGAAAATGGATGATTCAAATGTGAATGGACTGAACAGTTTTGAGTGAGTGAGTGAGTGAGTGAGTGAGTGATACTTTCTTTGTTATGGATATTGGTTCGCAGTGAGTTCACATTTTTAATGTAAGTTTGCCTTAGCCTAAATTATTTTCAAGATCTGAGGTAAAATATATATTGTTGCTTTCACTATGGCTATAAAGATCACACAAAATAATATTCAAACTCACATTAGACACTTTTAAGATTGAATAAAGCACATAATCATTACCTGAGATTATCATTGTCATATTTTGTATGTTGTTCCTCCTGTGACGTTGCAGAAAATGAAAAACATTTCTAAAATAGAATTCTGTGGCGCTTATTGTCAAATGTCGCTGTCGCGGGTGGTAAGGACAAAAACTGCACGGAGAAGATACTTTTTAATCGCATCGCGTCACGTCTGTTTGGGACACACGGTGTTACTGTTTGATCCCTCCAAAAAAATCTAAGTATAAAAATATTAATGCTGACAGATCTAATAATTGAATCTGCAACTAAGGAAATTGGAGAGAAGAGACCCAGTCTGGAGATGAGCATGAACAGTTCATAACCAAGTTTTGTTCCAAATTTGAAGTTGATATCACAAAAAAATTGAGGTTCCTGTGAGATTTTGTTAAAGCACTATACAAAAAAAATTGACAGCGGATGACATCCACTGAAATTTTATTAATGCATTTTTCTGTCACAAATTAATACATTTGTCATAGTATTAATTCTATAACAAAATAAACACTAAATATGGAACATTTGAGACTCAGACCTTTCTAATAATGTGTTTTATCAAGATAAGTTTTGATCATCAAAAATTGTAGTACATTTTATAAAGTGACACTTGACACCACAGACAGTGTAAAAAGTTAGAGCCTGTAGGGAAATGATAATGATTATTTTAGAGCAAATGTATTGTGCTGACCAAAACAATGTGTACAGCAATAGCACATGTCCTCATATATCAGCCTACATGTCTCTATAGTCTATAGCTTAGTTATATACTATAGATTATAATTTATTTTATTTTATACTAAATTATAAAATAATAGTAAACTTGACTCCTGTCTATTATGGAAAAGAAGAGAGAGCAGGACTGAATAGCGCAATGTAAAATACTTTTGTTTTCAGGCCTCTGGTGTAATTTAATCATTTTTCTGTAATGATGTAAAACATCAAATGTAAGACAAGATAAGATTAATTGCATTTGAGCCGTGTTTTTGCCTGCTCCCATGATGAGCACAGCCTCAGGAGATGGAAGAAAAACAGTGTGAATGTGTGAACGTCCTAGGGTTGGCATGCAGGCTAATCATCTCATCAATCGCAATGATGGTGCCATGGCACACACTGAAAAACTCTACCATGGAAATTCTGAAGACATTATGTTTCAATAATAAATGAATATTTCTGCCTCTCTGAACTTAACATCTCAAAATTATTATATTTCTTCAGAACATTCTTCAAAATATCTTATAATGTTTTGCTGGCAGTTTATAGATGTTGTTGTAAGTGAAAGAAAGGTTGGCATGGATCATTGTAGCACTGTGCAACATCTCAGAAAATTGGAGTTCCAGTTTTCCACACGAGTCTCCAAGTTGGAAACCTCTGCATGATATTCTCTAGCACTTTTCCAAGTAGGAAGTTGGAAATCCTTTCTGAAAACATCCTTTCTTTTGCAGCAGCAGCTGCTGCTTTTATTTCATTTTTCCAAATTCTCTGCATAAATAAACTAAATGACAATTCAGAAACAAGGGGCCAAGGTTTTCTTTTTTTTTTCAGAAGCATAATGATCTCATCTGGTTTCCTCAAACACTAAATAAATTTTCCAAATGCATGCATGAAAGAGGGTAGCTGAATCAGAGGTAATGATACTGAATAAACATAACAGCTATGATTTTTTTTTTTATTTCAAAATAATCTTTTCAGTGTTTACAAATGTTCACAAATTCATTTTTATTTTTTAATAATATTTTTTAATCATGGGTCACTCTACCGATTTTTTTTTTTTTGCTGTAATGTCATGACATACATCTGGTTGTAGGGACATTTTATTGTACGCATTACATTGCAAAACACAGTTACAGCACATTTAATTTCCAATTTATGAAAGTGGTGAAGCATCACATATGTATGGAAGTAGTTTGCTTTGAACGTCTGTTGACCCTGCTATGAGCACAAGCACTGAATGCATTTTGCTGAACACTTCTGACAAGTGAATTGACTCATGGTATATTATGTGCTATTCTTATATCCATTATTGCTATGAAATGTCTCTGAATTTCAGGTTATTGTTCTGCATATAATGAGATGACATATTCAATAATTCTCTCTCTTTCCGAGTGATATTAAGCGGCTAGAAGACAAGTTAAAAAAAACATCAACCAATTTCAGTCCACTATACTTTTAAAACAGAATGTGAATTTCCTTTAGTCATGCTGTTCCAGAGCACTTGAAATTAATTTAACATCCAAAAATAAACATTAAAGTCATTTCCCCCTTATTTTGTTGAATTCTGTTATCAGGAGGGCATTATAACACTCTGGCTCTCTGTGTTCACATCCACTAATGTTGGTTTTGTCTCAAGTAATCAAACATGAAGTGTTGACCATGTAGTTTCCAAAAGTCCTGATTTATTCACCACCTGCACTAGACACTAGCATCTTTATTATAATTTTTTTTGCCATATTATATTTTTCCCCTCTCTTTCAGGGGCTGTCTAACATCAGAAAGCTGTCAGCTTTATTTATTCACAATAAACACTTACCATATTTAGCAACATAGGCTCATTGGAAGATCATGGCAGCAATAAAAGTTGGTGTTTTAAAGTTCAATTTAGCTGAAAACCACATTGAATGTTATGTATAGGTATATTTTTAAAGTTTTGCAAAAATGTAGATAGCTAGGTAAATTGAGGTCTCCCAGTGTGGGTGAGGGTTTCCTCCGGGTATTCCCTGGCCATCCATCCAGGGCAGGGGTGTCCAAACCTGTTCCTGGAGGGCCACTGCTCCGCAGAGTTTAGATCCAACCCTAATTAAACACACCTGAACCAGCCAACTTCCAGGTTTGGAAGATGGATGGGTCTTTAGATGGCCTTCTACTTTTTCTTTTTAACCAATCAGAAAAACTCTGCTACTGAATAATTTAGCAAATTCTGGTTTAAAGAGTTTGAGTTTCTTAATACATCGTTGGAGGGTTGGGTTCTGGAAAGAGGGTATGTGGTTAGCAAAATAACTAAAGTTGATGGCCATATGTAACTGTAATAACAGGACCTGTCTTTGTTCTTTTAGTACACACAAAATTTGACCTTGCTAGTGACACAGAGTCATAGGGGTTTCAAACGACTGTGCTAGAAATAAAGCTTTGCAAGGTAAAACTTCTGGAGAGTAAGTATTGTGGCAAAAACCAGGGGATGGATACAAAAACATTTCTAGTCCATTGTACATCCCTTGGAGTACAGTTAAATCAAAACTCATAAAATAAAAAGAGGATCACTCAGCTGTGGCCTGATGTACTCAAGTGATTGTCCAAGATGGAGACTATTGAGGCAGGACACCAAGAGAACAATGACATTAGTGGCTCAAACTGGAGAGACTGTTAACAGGGTAATTCACAGCTTTATGGAGAGTGGCAAAGAGAGAGCCACTGTTGGAAAAAATCTTGGCTACAGTTTGCAAGGAGTCATGTGGGAGACTCTGAAGCCAGATAGAAGGAGGTTTTATCGTCCGATTAGACCAAAACTGAGGTATTTGGCCATCAGACTAAATGGCAAGTTTGGTGTAAGCCAAACACTTGACATGATCAAAAACAGATGTGAAAGGTGCAGGGTAAAATAGATGGAACAACATAGAGTGAAAGCCTAAAAGAAAATTTATATTTAAACTTTGTTGTTTCATTTAAACAGCAGATTCCTTTTTACGTAAACAAAATCAGAAACTGAGGCACACAGCTCTTTAAAATAGCATGAAGCCAGCAGGCTGAGTGAGCCATGTAGGTTTGAACACACACAGAGTCCTGTACTCTACCAGCTGGTCAGTGCAAGCAATCTCTATAATTAGATTCTTCAACTCAATCACCAGCATCACACCAACCACACAGATAGATTAAGGTGACGCAAATAGCCTATAAGTGGAATTAATCTTAAAAGCTCCAGTGTGTTCCTTCACAACTCTCTCAAACAGTGTATTTCTCTCTGCATAAAAAGTCATGAATGTATTTCAGTAACTTTTAATGTTCAAACAAGTTTATTGTTGCACTTTAATTTAGATAATGGATAAATCATAATGCACCGTTGCTTAATGCAAAAATCATTAAGGTCACATAATAAAAACATATAATATCTCTGGGATGTTTTTCTGTTTGCATAATTAAAGACAAGTTCCCAGTTACGTTTCTGATGGATTTACATTTATTAATTATTAATCATTACATGTTTAACAACTCTACAAAAGCATTAGAAAGTGAAGAAAACACACAATACATTAAAGTTAATTTAGAACACATTAGTAGTTATGAAATCATAAGAATTTAATGCTTTTCGCACCGATTATAGTTACACAATGATGCTATTAATGATTCTTTTAGTAATTCTGAGAAAGAAAGATGCTGTCTGGAATCCTGTTTCAATAGAATAACAACAGTACCATATTCTTCTCATATTTTCAGATATTTTGCATTCATCGGCTGTGCTGTTTGTTATGCTTCTGTTTTGTTATGTTTACCTATACATTAGATTGAGTTTATCTGTAAAACATGCCATAGGCCAAAAAAAAAAAAGTCTAAACTAAGCAAAAGGTCGAACTTTAAATCACATTTAACCCTATCCCTAAATTTAGAGGAAACATGTGATGGGTATTGAAGAGAGAGGACTCAAATGCGAGGGCAAAATGACAGTCTTTAATTAAACAAAGGAAAGCCACAGGTAAATCCAACCAAGGAGTACAAAAGATGAGAACAGAGGAAGACCCGTAGGCTGGGTAGTATAAATAACTCAGGAGACCTCTGTGGCTGGAACGACCAGCAGGCTGGCGAGGCGGAGGCTTGACTGGGCTCAGGGGAGAACCGGAGACTGGAGCTCGCAGAGCGCGGGAGGCCGCGGCGTTGGATAGCAGGTAAGGTTCTGTGGGGTGCAAATGGTGAGCCCAGAGAAATTCGGGCAGTGATAGTGGTTAACAAACCCACCCCCGACTAGACCGGACCGGACAGGACAGGACAAGACCAACTCTAAGTGAAGACGCCAATGACCAATGCTTCATTCGGAGGTAACAATCTGACAAAGAGACACGAGAACGAGAGGGTAGAAGTAGCCCAGATAACAAGGCAATATGAGAAGCAGGTGGAGGGGAAATTATCTTAATGAGAAGTGAAGTCAGCTGTGACACAGAAGCGAAGAGGGGGGGAGACAGGAGAGGAGAAACCAGCAGGGGGAGACAGAGAGAGAAAAGGAGAGAGATAGAGACAGGATCATGACAAGACCATGACAAAACATAGAGGCAAGGTACAGTTTGTCAAACGTTCAGTTTTTTTATTGTAAACGCTTGGATAATATTTTTGTTTTGGACTTCTTACAGATAAATGTGCAAAATCTAACTTTCTGGATGCATTCATGTTTTTGAGGCCAGCAGGGGGATAAAAACTCTGGCAACCAAATGTTTTGTAAACCAACAGAAACACAGACTTTACAAGGGCCAATAACATTGACAGAAGACCAGAGGTGGAAAGAGTACAAAAATATTCTACTCAAGTAAAAGTACCATTACATTATTGAAATTTTACTTAAGTACAAGTAAAAGTACCAGTCTAAAAATCTACTCAAGTAAAAGTAAAAAGTAGCTCATTTAAAATTTGCTCAAGAGTAAAAATTACTTAGTTACATTTTAACAGTGGGAGGGAGGCAAAAATGGGACAGGCCAAGGGTGTCAAACCCAGTTCCTGGAGGGCCACAGTTCTGCACAGTTTAGATATAACCTTAATTAAACACACCTGATCCAGCTAATCTAATCATTTAGGCTTATTAGAAAACTACATGATATGTGTGCTGGAGCAGGGTTAGAACTAAACTCTCCAGGAACTGAGTCTGACACCCCTGGGATAGGCCTATTAATCTCAAACCAGTTTTTAATTAAAGGAATCAGTTATTTAGAATAATAAGACATTTGGGCTGTTACCAGGCAAAGCAGTATCAACAAACTCATCTTTTCAATGCAGAGGAAATGCAGAAGCTTCATCGGAAGTGGCATTTAGATGTATTTACACACTGTTTAATGCAGGACAAGAATGCATTTAACCTGCAGTTACCAATGCATGAATAATGTTTTGATATACAAGACATATAATGTTGAATACTCATTTGAAATTATAAGAAATTAGTTATTAAAAAAAAAATCAAAAGATACTTTAAATGTGAAATTAAAATGGCCAGTAGGTGTCAGCAAGTCACTGTTAATAAGTGAGTCATTGTGATTGAACCGAATCATTTAAACGGTTGATTCATCCAGGAACAAAACAGTCATGTTGCTCAGAGACAAAACTGTGCTTTGGTGGCTGTGTTTGGAATTACTTTTTATTGTAGAAATAGAGCAAAAACAGGCAATATGGTGTCTAAAACACAAGTCTCTTAATTAACTTGTTTACTGACCTGTTGTAAATATATATATATACACACATACTCATGATAATTTTTGGAGGAAAAGACGGCATTCTTTGTGTGATTTTGATTTACTATATGAAATGATATATGTAAATTTTCTGCCCCTATATCTTCAATTTTGTGATCATTCTAAATGCATTTCTACAGACTGAATCACACAGTGAAAGAACGCACTATAAATGCGCGCGCACAGCATTAAAACAACAATTATGATATTATGGCAGACGATAAATATCGCACACTCCGCACCACTGTCTTTTTGGCTTATTTGTGCAAAACCTCTTGCTAAAATGTCAAAGCTTCATTTTAACCACCAATGCAACGATGCAGTTATTTAGCTCACCTCTACATGCTTGCGAAGGTTTGATGCCTTGTCGAGATTTTATAAGCTGCTAGTTTGGTCTCCCTATTCAAGCACAGCTTACACTGCATAATAAAGCATAAATATGACCAAGGGTTCACTTCATTTCCTTCGAGTTCAACTTCAGAATATGACGGGGTTTCGTTTTCAGCGGTGTCTGCACCACTAATGCCTGTTTTGTCCGTCTGCATCTTTCTTGTGATTTTAGCGCCAGTTTTCTCTCCTGCCCATTATTTACTGACGTAGTTTACAGTGAGCGAATTATTATTATTTTTTTTTACTCAGTAATTCATGTATTTTAAAATGTAGCGAAGTACAATACTTACTACACTGTGTTCACAGTGTGTGTGTGTTCACTGCTGTGTGTGTGCACTTTGGATGGGTTAAAAGCAGAGCACGAATTCCGAGTATGGGTTACCATACTTGGCTGTATGTCACGTCACTTTCACTTTTCACTTTTTTTTTCACTTTCACTTAAAACAAAATATACTTAAGTAAAAGTAAAATTACAGATTTTAAAAATTACTTTAAAAAGTAGAAGTACACAAAAAAGCTACTCAATTACAGTAACGTGAGTAAATGTAATGCGTTACTTTCCACCTCTGCAGAAGAGCAATGAGGAGTTTAAGACTATTAAAAGTTTTTCGTAGGAGAAAGATTGAAGGTTAGGCGGTGTTTGAGTTGTGCATAAATGTGACAAGAAAGAAATGTCTCAATGTGTGCAAGTGTGTGGGTAAGAGTGTTGCAAAGATAATCTGGTTAGAAAGAAGAACTTTAGAATCATCAGACTCCATGACAGGAAAGGAGGAGAACAGAGGATTGCATGTGGGTGGTGGATTAAGAGATGTACTTTGGCAGTATTTTTAATCAACGTTAAAATGATATCATTATACTGAATATACCATTAAATACTTTATATCTTAGGTCAGTATTCTAAGCACTCTAGATATTTTTTAATGCATTTATCATGCATGCATTATGATTTTTAAGTAATTATTAAAATGTAGTTAATTAAACATAGTTTTAGATTAGTATAGCGTCACACTGCAAGACATCAACTACCCAAAAGTATTCCATAGTAACTATTCACTAACCTATTCAGTGGGCACAGGACATTAAAACAAAGGGATTACATGTTTACTATTGTAGCATGATGTTTTCAGTACATTTTTTTCAAAAATATTCCTTTATTTTTCCACACATTTTTATGCTTGTGTGTAAAGCATGTTCCTGTTGCAACATGAAGCATTACTGCTTAGTCCTAACTCAAGCCAGTGGCTCCCAAACATTTTCTCAAGGGGACTTTTTAATATATTTATTTTATTTTTCATTTTATTTAACAACTAATATGATTATACAGAAGTACCCAGCATCTATGGACAGTTTGGTTAATATTATTGTATCAAATTATGTGCCATTTTATCTTTACTGGGAACCCTGCGGTTGCATTTCTTCAGCAAGACGTGCTTTAACAGCAGTGATTTCCATAAGAATATCCTTGTACACTTTCAATCTGTTGTAAGCTGAATGCCAAGAAAAGGGAGCATTTTGTTTTGACAGGAGCGTTGTTCACACAAATGATGGTTTATTTTGTTAAAAAAAAATAAAAATAATAATAATTATATTACAGGTGCAGGGGGAGATCTTGGAAAAAATGCTAAATTAGCCTGATAGCATAGGCGGAAATTTGTCCCTCCTCAAAATATGATTAAAAACCACGATGTGTATTGTGAATAACAATGTTTCATACTTTCAATAATTGTGTAGGTAGTAAAACAACACAAACAGGGCAAAATGCGTTTTAAGTTTAGAAACAGTTTGAGTGTCCCCCTCTCTTGCCTCACAGTGCTTTGGTCCAAATGCATGCTTTCCTCTTTTACATCCTACACCCACACAAGTCCGGTGAGAGAGAACAAAGTCAATAGTTGTGGAACTCCAGTAAGTAAGGCTGTCAAGGCTAATTTATTTACTAAAACATCGAATGAAGTGATTATTTTCTCTTTAATGCAGATGATGCCAATGTATTTTTCAATGAGTCACTTTGTTAGCAATAATAACGCTACTTGCTTGACAGAAAGGGTTGCCAGGTTTTCACAACAATCCAGCCCAATTGCTACTCAAAACTAGTCCAAACCAACCACGTTTCAGGGGCTAAAATACATGTTATTGGGGTCGCTTCAACTCGCGGGCATGAAAAACAACCCGTGGACTTGGCAACACTGTAGTAACGTCTACAATGGACAAGACCTCTGTCGCAGTGCGACCACTAGACATTATCTAATTTGCATCTACTATTTGTGTAGTCTACGCACTACACAAATAGTAGTAAGGCTTTCCTCTGTGCATACATATCCTTACAAGTACAATTTTAGCTGTATTATTTGTGTCCCCTTCAAAAATTGCCCTCCCAGCAATCGCCATCCAAAGCCACGCCCCCTGAACGCATATACGCTCACAGACCAGAATCCCAGAGACAACATTACTACAATAGGCTACATCAGCGTTTCCCAATTTCAGTCCTCGCCACGAGCATTTTGATTGGTCGAACATTTCTTGGTCATATGCCTTCCACAGAATATATAAATACAGATAAATACATTTAGACCACTTAACTTAATGATTGCTATCAGGATGTGAAGAGACTTTCAACCAGCATTTCTGAAGAAAATCACCTATTGCACCTTTTTAAATGTTAGAAACCAGCACAGCAGTGCTGCAAGTTTTGTCTGAGGAGGGAACTCAGGAGTTGCACAATTTCAGAGGATATCTTTATCAACACACTTGATGAAGATTTTTATACACTGGAGATAATAAAAAAGACCAGCAAACAAGCAAGGTGGTTAGATTTGTGCTTGTCAACATTGGTAACAAATGCAAACATTTTACTACTGTAAACTGAGTTTCATTTCACAAACAATTTTGTGACTTTATTGAATTTACGAATTAAAATCTAAATCATTTTAATGAGCAAAGTTTTGCTAAAGTTGGTGAATATAATTTTCTCTGGTTTGGAGTTTGTAGTAAATGTGGGACAGAAGCCCAGTTGAGAAAATAACAGAGTTATATAGGTTATTACATTAACATTGCTATTACTTTAAATAAGACTGCTGTTGACTAGCTATCGTTCTTGTTTTAGCATTAATTGTTATACATTTCTTTTTTTTAAAAACTGATGCATACTACTGCATTTAGCATAACAGCCCTTTGTGCCAGTATACCATTTTTTTCATCTAGAAATAAAGTAATTTTTTATTTTTCTCAATTTTTGAAATTTGAATTGATAGATACAACTGACAAACAGATTTTTGCCTAAAAGAATAAGAAAGACCAGCAAATAATCAAGGTAAAAAGTCTGTGTGTGTGTGTTGACAATACCCACAGTTGTTAATTTGTTCAACCCAATTTATAACCTTGGTTAGCATTTGCTCAGCGACATTGGCAGAAGCAAACTTTACCATGGTAAAATGAGCTAACGCAGTGGCTCCTCGCAACCCCCTGTTCTGCCCATTTTATGTTTCTCTTATCGCTTCAGATGTTTCTTCTATTTGAACATAAGTGCCCTGCGCAGTGGACATCACAGGATACTCCACCATGATTCCATTTCGAGCGAACGTATGTTCCATTCAAAGTGCATTGAAGTGTGGGAGATGTGAATTTAAATTGTTGGCTATTTATTTACAGAGGTATATGATGTCACACTTGTCTATCTGTAAAGACATGCGCTTCACAAATCCGTGAATGAATGTTCCGAAGTGAGGTAAACTTCAAAAGATTTCCCCTGCTCAGGGGGTAAGGGAGCAATGAACACTGTGTAGGGCAGGGATCTCCAACCCTGCTCCTGGAGAGCTAGCATCCTGCAGACTTCAGTTCCAACCCTGCTCCAACACACCTGTCTGTAATTATCAAGTAGCCCTGAACACCTTGATTAGCTGGTTCAGGTGTGTTTGATTGGGGTTGGAGCTGAAATCTGCAGGAGAGTAGCTCTCCAGGAGCAGGGTTGGAGATCCCTGGTGTAGAGACCATGTCAATGGGAACGCAGTTCATGCACGGAGCTCACTTCTAATTTGCTGATTATCTGAATCAGGTGTGTTAAAGAGAGACATGCAAAATATGCAGAGCTGGGGGGCGCGAGGACTGGAATTGAGAACCGCTGAGCTAACATTTGATTTCACAATTTTGTGAGTTTATTGCATTACCGAATTAAACTCAAAATCATCTTAACAAGCAAAGTTTAGCTTATATTAAAATTAAGTTAGTAATTGTGATTTCCTCTGGTTTGGAATAGCAGTTAAGAAGACATCACAAGTTTAGCTAGATTACTGAATTAAAACTGATATTAATTTAAACAAAACTTGATTGCTAGCCACCTTTCTTGTTTTAGAATTGAATTCCTCTAGATTTCTTTTGTGAAGTTGGAGATTTACTGTATTTTTTTAAATTGATGTTAACTGTACAAAGAGGCCTTTATGGTATACCTTTCTTAATTTAGACATACGTTTTGTACCATGTAGTTATTGTAAAACTACATTTAGGTTGTAGCACTGTAAATTGTCAGCACGTTACTGTAAAAACCCTTTGGAGGGCCACTATCCTGCAGAGTTTAGCTTCAGCCCTCATAAAAACTCACCTGCCTGTATCTATCTAGTAATCCCGAAAACACTGATTGCCTTGTTCAGTTGTGTTTAATTAGGGTTGGAGCTAAACTCTGCAGGACAGTGGCCCTCCAGGACCTGAGTTGCCTATCCCTGGTGTAGGCTAAAGATGTATGAGGGGAAATAAAATCCTACACCACAATGACATTAACTGACAACTTTATCGTTACAAAAATGACCATGGTTTTACCACAAATATAACCAAAAAAGCAAAAACAAAACATGGTTTTCTATAGTTAAACCACGGTAACCTCAAAAACATACATTTTGATATAAAACCGACATCTACCCATCACATACATGTCATGTTGTATTTGTAAAGTAAATTTACCAGATTTAAATGTATAGAACTCATAGTAACACAGAGAACACGCGCTTTACATTGGCGCGTAGGTGGCAACATCAAACAAACATGTTCGTTAATAAAACCAACATGAATATCCGTTAAACTCGACAGAAAAGCATATATATGAACGCAATATAACTCTATAACACTTCTGTAATCGTTATTAACTCAAATTTACACTCAGTTTAACACATATTTCTACGCTTTATCACCGAGAGCTGCGAAACCTTACCTGACTCTTTCCAGTCACAGGCCGTGGTTCTGAGAGAATCAGGGTTGCCAGGTTTTCACAAGAAAACCCGCCCAATCGCTACTCAAAACTAGGCCAAAACTATCCCAATCGCGTTTCGAGGGGGATTCCAATTAAAAATCGCATTACATGGGGGGTAAAATACACGTTTTTTGGCGGGGTTCCCCAGCTTAAATTCCATGGGATAAATACAGTATCATGTTATTGTAACCCGGCTACAGTGTTAAAGTAGCACTGAAGAGAAGAGGATGCTATTGTATTATTTAGGAGTGACATCACTCACAGGGAAAACTCAAATTACTGCTTAAAAATAAAAATACATATTTCTCTCTGTTTCGCTTTAAAAAAAAACTTAATAATAATAATAATAATAATAATAATAATAATTATGATTAAATACAAATAATTAAAAAAACTGAGTTTATGTTTGTATGAGTGTGATTGTTTGTTTGTGTATGTTTTATGCTAGTGCACATCTCTGGAGCATAATGAATGAGTCTAAAAAAAAAAAAAAAAAAACTAAAAAAAGGGAGATGGAGTCACAGAGCGTCAATATTAGGTCTTTCCCTCAGGCTCAGAGCCTGAGTGCTCTGCTTTCCTGAAACTTTAGATTCATTAACCCCTCACAAGGCTGTCACAGTCAGATTCTAATTCTGATCTGGAATGTTATGAGTGCTCAGCAAGCACAGATGAATAACTCACCACCTTCGTTCTCAATTTCCAACTGTTCAGATTTGCTGCTCAGTCAGAGATAGAGCTGCCACTTATTATGATGTTCATTACCAAAACGCAAACAACAGATCTTACAATTAGGAAACTTTGATTTAGAACATTTCTGTGATAATATCTGTGACAGTGGTTCTGTAAAAATGGGTTGCAGGTTTGTTCTGGGTTGAAGATAGCAAATAATGACATGCAGCTAACCACAGAATAATGCATAGTTAGGACAATCAAATAAATGGAGGACAAAAAGATTTCCATGCCTTTTGTTGGGATTGTGCGACCAAACAAACTCATCAAATGCATCTGTCAAGTTGGACAGATTCGTGAGTTACCATCATGCTTGAACCCCGTATTAATAATGAATTTGAATGTTTGATTTTAAGAACATTTTTGCTACATTTGTACACTAATTTTTTTAATACTTTGTTGGGTCGTCACTTGATGTTTAGCGTAAAATATGGGTCCTAAAACCTTGAGAATCTATGATCTGTGGTTTGGTCAAGCAATCTGATTCTAATGAGTAAAAATAAAGAAAAGAGCATCTGTGATAGTTTACAGCATAAAACAAGGTGAAAACATCCTTTAATCTTTTTCTCCATAATTGTGATGTAATTCAACTGCAACCCCTAACATTTGCTTCCAGTCTTAGTTTATCACAATGGTATACAGACCATTAAATTCCCATCATTAAACAAGACACATTTTAATATTTAATCTTTTTTTTTCACAGCTCAAATGGTGTGTCCCACTGCCCATGTCATCCTTCATAGCAAGGATATGCTTGGATTTGAAGTAATTTTAGGATATATCCCATCCAAAAAAAGGGGTCATGGTTTGGCTAGTCTAAGCTTCAGACGTCACGCCCACGGACCGTTGGCTAAACGTCTGATGCATATGGGACACAAAAGTGGAAACACTTCAGGAGTGTCGAAGTCGTCATCGGATTGGTTGAATTCTACAGGATTTCCACAAGACGTGTGTTGCGTTCTTTAATGTTCTGTCTGGAAACAAAGATACTGTGGCGCCAAACCCCCTCACGAAAGAAGAAAGCCCCTTTGTTTACAACTGTGACGACAAGCGCTTATCAGGAACAACTAAATGCTGGATTTTCAAAAGTATGTGAAATATTTAAAGTTCGGGACATAGAATCTTTAAAATATGTCCGAGAGTTTTACATACCGGTCTGTTATTGTGGCGACATTTCTAAGCCTTGAAACATGATGCTGAACGAAACGAACTGTGATTGGTTGTTTGACATGTCGGTCAAACGGCCTGATGGGCAGGCCTTGGCCAATGAAAGCTGCCATGAATTCCAGACCTTCAGTTTTCGATTAATAGGCATTCAAAAATAGTAGGGCTGGGCGATATATCGCATGCGATTGTCACGCGCATTTCGTCAGTAAAGCCGGTTCTGGTTAGCAGTAAATCGCCATCACCTGCTTTCAGATGGAGCGGCATTTAATAGACAGAGCCGTAGTTCACTGACAAGCTACATAATATCACATTCATTATCGAAGGCGATTCATCTGTGATAGTAGCTTGTTAGTGATCTACGGCTCTGTCTATTAAATGCCGCTCCATTTGAAAGCAGGTGATGGTGATTTAGCGGTAATCATGGAACCAGATTTACTGACTAGATGTGCATGATCATATCGTTCGATATATAGCCCAGCCCTAAAAAGTAGCATTTTATTGCTACGATAGTAGTAAGCAAAGTGTAAATTCTAAATATTTTATTATATAGTAGCAGATGTTTTCCAGTGCCCAAAATAATTCAAACTTACAACTCAACTCCAAACTTTAAATCATTGTAGGCTGAGTGACACACAGAACCGTTGTCTATGCAGAATGTTCTAAATTGGTTACTTCCATATTGAATGTTACATTTTAGCTGAGTTTGTACAAAGTAGACATTAAAGCAGCTCTCTAGGTTTTGCTGCTATTGCTTATACTTCAGCAAGGTGCCTTAACTATTAAAACATATTTTCGTGTTAAATCACCGAGTGTGCTAATTTTTCACAAACACATCATATAGTTTATGATGGTGGTCAGGTAATCCATTTTGAATTGATTCAGCTGTCAAATAGAATAGGAAGCAAATTTTGGGGGTAAGAGCATCTAGTGCATCATGTCTTTAAAGATTATATAGCAATGCTAAGCTCACTGTGCCATAAAATAGGAAACTAGGGTTTGTGCTGTGTACGTGAGAAATGAGCGGAAGCGATAAGTGTACTGGAACAGCTGGATTGTGTTTACGCTGTTATATTTGTATCTATGGCAGCTATTGATATGCAGTTGAGTGTCGGAGAGATGCCATTGGAGGGTGGGATGGGGTTTGCACGTCCTCCCCACCTCGAGGGCTATAAAAGGGCAACAGGCCCTAAGCTGAAACAAGCAAAACGTTGAGGAAGGCAGGAAGGAAGTGCTGAGAGCACAAATGAATGCCTGGGAATCCTATCTGCATTCTAGCTTTGTTCATTAATTTATTTGTCATCTTTTTTTTTAATAGTGAGGGGACCATTGTAAAGCCTATTTCACACTGTAGTCGTAAGATGCACCCACATTAAAGGAACACCCAAAATTAAAAAAATCTCTTCATTTACTTACTTACATGTTGTTGCAAATCTGTATGGCTTAGTTTCTTCTGTGGAAGTCAGAAGAATACATTTTTGAGCCAAGTGCATAAACATAGGCACTATGTCAAGACTGTGTCTTACGAAGTTTGACCAAGTAGGGGTAATCAGTTTATTTATTTTTTTTTAGATTCAAATTAGACTGAGCTACCTAATATGTAAAAGACTAATATGTAAAAGACTAGTCTAAGCAGTTAAACTGGTTGATTTTGTACATATTACACGTACTGTAGCTTTCGAGTTTCAAATGGATGTAAAACCCTCACAAAAGTATAATGTAATCCAATACAACTTGGGAACTATATTTTAAGTCTTTTAAAGCCCACGCAATAGCTTTTTAGGATGAACCACCAAAAATCTTTACATCCAGTTCTCCTTGATGTGTTCATGAGAAGCAGTGATGTCTGATTTATAAACAATTGTTCAGATTAATTGGTTGATTGGCTTCACAAGACTGGTTCGGTCATGATCAGACAGATCTGTTGAAATCACTAGCTCAATGATCAGGTAATAATAGTTCTTGAAAACCAAACCCTAACATGACAATTGTAATGCAATGCAATAATGACCAGTTAGGAGAGCGTTAACAGCTTGGTGGAAATGTCTGAACTTTTATTCACCCTAAGCCCTGCCCCTCAGCCTCTTCAAGCTTCTTCAAGTACACACTTTATTGACGTAATGCTGCACAGACAGGCAGTCGTCTGCAGTGGAGTCTGGACCAATGCAGGTTCAGCCAAAGGGCACATGGAGGGCGTATCACTGAAGCGGGGGCTCCTCATTGGCATCCTTCTGAATCATAAAATGACAAACGAGATACTCTACGGTCTCATGGATCTACATGATTGTGAACAGCTGTGAGACTGAATGATCGCATAAGAGTGTAATTTAAGACAAGGTACAGGGTACAAGACTGACAATTTCCCCCCACTTTAAAGATGCACCAATTAACTTGACAAGGTACATTGTAAATAAAGATTTTCTTAAAGGTTTACCCAATACCTAAACTTAACAACTCCCTTAATTATTAATAAGTAGCAATTAGGAGTTTATTGAGGCAAAGGTTGTAGCTAATAATTAGTTAATGGTGAGAATTGGACCTTAAAATTAAGTGTAACCAAAAATATACAAGATAAAGATTTTTGGAGGAAATTTTACATGAAAAAAAACACATTAAATTAAATGTCTTATTTGCTGTTTCTTTGTAATTAATTGTGAAATTTACTAGCAATTTCTGAGTAAAAGTGGTTTCTGCTCCAACTTTATTCATTTATTTATTGGTAGTACATTTGATAAATATTAAAAAATATATAAACTTGCACAGATGAAGATGCTTACATATCAGTGGCCTGAAGATGTTTTTAAAAAGATATATTTAATTTTTTTTCTTATTTCCTTTAAAGTGCTATTTTGATATGACATGGCCAGAATGAAACACAAAAAGAGTTTTGAAGAATATTCACCCTGCTCTCTTATGTATAATATGTAAGTCAATTCTAAATAAGAGCACCAAATGTGAGATGTGAGAACAAAAAGCACAGAACAATCATAAAAGGGGTCCATTCAACTTATGCATTATTTTAAGTCTTCTGAAGTTATATAATAGGTTTGTGAAGAACAGACCGAAAGTTATCTTGAAGATTTTGACATCTGAGGTTACCATCCACTTCCATTGTATGGAAAGGAGCAGATTAGACATTCTGCTATAAATAACTCCTTTTGTGTTTCACAGAAGAAATTAACTCAAAGTTTTTGTCTGAACTATCGCTTTGAGCATGTCCAGTAGATGCAAGGTGCACTGCTGTCCCAGCTGTCTCTTATTCTCACTCTGTGTTGTGTTTTGTATCTGTTTGTCTGTCACGCTTTCTTTCTCCAGCTGTTGAGTAATTCTAAAGCCTCTGTTTTTATACCCTCAGGCTCAACAAACCCATCTGAAGGAGCTGCACTGTCCAGATGACAAAATGCATTACAATGAAACTATGTAGACTTGTATTCAGTGGAGCACACAGACAGATAATGAATGCAATTTCAGTTTCAGTCATTTTAAAAGCTTATATGTGGTCCCTGGTGTGCTTTCCATTTAACTTATCCTTCTTCAAAACTATCTCACAGATGCTGTTTGTCAGCCTTGATATTATCCCGTATGAGCTTGTACAGGTTGACTGCATTGGTTGGACTTCTGTGATCTGACATACTTTCCTAACACTATACAATTTAAAATAATGCTCCATTTATGACCTGCTTTCTGTAGCCAGTAATAGCACAGCGTTAAATTCACCTGGCAAATAGCACTTCATTTTGTGAAAGGCCCATTTTTCAAAGAAAGGAGGTGTGTTTTAGTTGATAATAATGACAATGACTTAATTTAGAAATGCACAGGATAATGCTGCTTTGACACATTCAGCTCCTGCGTATACTGGAGGTTTTTGCACTGAAATACCTCATGCCAATGTGGCACAGCTGTTTAGTGTATTCGTCTCTGATTGTGCCATCGAATAAACAAACTGTTTGCATAGGAAAAGCATATTCATGCATTTTGTCAAAGTAGACAACTCTGTCATTGTTTTCACAGCCGGTCTGAATAATGAAGCTCACAACAAAGAGTGCATGTGGGGTGCAGTACAGATAGCAACAAGAGGAAGTTTGAATTAACATACAGTACCTGATTTGTTTAAAGGCAGACTTGTTAGTATTTGCAAATTTGACAGGTTTAGTGGGTTAATGGGGTGTAAGGTCAACAATGTAATTGTAGATGTAATTACAGAAGTTAATTACAGATCTAATTACATGTAGGCATTTTAAATATACTGTAAGTGCAATGTAAAAACAAATGTAAAATGTTATACACGGTATAAAGACATTTTATGTGGGTTTGCAAATTTCTGTTATCCATGTTTGAAAAGTGTTATACAATTATGTAAATAAAGCACATTCAAAGTCTGCCAGGCCATAACAGGGTTTTTTTTGCAGCACTTCTCCTTCTTCTTCTGTAGTATATGTTGCAAGACTACAGCAAAATTTGTATTTCCTTATAGTGTTCTGCAAAATATGATACAAGAATTAATGAACGAAACTATACATTTCATTGAAAAAAATAACTTTCACTCAGTAAATTTCGCAAATAATTACAAAGAAATGGCAAGTAAAATGTTGAATTAAGCAACATTTTTATAGTATTTTGGTAAAACATACTCCAATAATCATGGTGTAAAAGCTTGTTTAATAATATGGCAGGGGAAAAAAAATTCAGATTAGGATTGGTCAGCAGTGTTTAAGGCAGAGCTATAACATTGGATGGAGCAGTAGGGACATGTTATCTTGGACATGGTTGTCATTTGTACATTTATTGTAAGTGTAAAATAGTAGTCTTAAAACGTCTTTTTTGTCTCTTCCTTTTCTGGCACACCAATTATACGCAATCTTTGTCCACAACAGCTTTTCATAAGAAGCTTGGTCTGTGCTTCATGTCATGCCTTTGTCATTTCTGGAAGCAAAAGGTGGCGTTGCATAATGCCTATGAAATATTTCTGCATTTATGATGTTTCAGTCTACCAGTCTATACATCTCTTCATGAAGTCAGTATAGCAGAATTCGATCTGACTGTCACTTAAAATTATTGAGTTCATTAACCAGATTAAAATGAGTTAAACTGTTGACATGTTTATAGCTAGCTTCCTGAATAATAGCACATCTGGCTTTTAGACACTTGAAGTTAACTCTATCAACCCCTTGAGTCCTGAGGTTTAAATGTGCAATGGGATCGAGCTTTTGCAATGCATTGGCCAGCATATTAGCAGACAAATCTGTGGCTGTAGATAAAAAAATGCACTATAGCTGAATGTAAAATTTACAGTGAGTGAGATCTTTGCTCTGGGGCAATCGTGTGAGGAGATCAGGCAAATTATAACAAAATTCACTTATTAATAGCGTCCTTAAGTGTGTAAAGTCAAGAACGTGAACTTCTTAAGTGGCTTTTTATTTTCATTAATATTATATTTGCAAGTAGTAAAATATAAATATACTTAAAAAAAATCTGAAGTACACTAAGTTCAGGGCAATAAATAAATGTTTACAAATGAGTTTATGGATTGCATCAATCTACAGCATAGAAACACTAGTATTTATAGGAATATACTGAATCAGTTCTAACAAGTTACAAACTTATAGGATTCTAGAAACTTTCTAAACATGGACTTCACCTGTCTGTGTGTCTATATATATATTTCCTTCTCAGCTTATGGAAAAGCTGTTAGTGGTGATCTATGGTTCATCATGTGACTTACTCATCACCATCTGATTTTAATGGTTATCAGTGTAGGTACAAAACAGATTTCAGTACTTCAATAGGTTGGTATATTAACATTAAATCAGTTAAAGACATAGGGTTTTTAATTGTAAATTTAAGATAAATCTGTAAACCCTAAAATGTTGCTACCATATTTTTTATACGGTGAAATTCTGGCAACCACAGCTGAAGTTTTTTTTACCGTAAATTTTACAGATTTTTTTTTTTTTACAGTGTATTTATTTTACTTAAAATGTGGTTCTACAAAATTTACATTTACTTACATTTGCATAGACACTGAAATGTATGATAGTGATTTTTGTCCATCCATTGAAAGTTTACAAGTTTAACAAATTCATAAAGATATTGTAAATGTAGTCCATATGAAATTAGCATTTTAAACCAAGTCTCTGAAGAGACACAGACACATCATATGATGAACACATAATATTTCTTAGCAAATTAGTACTAAAATATTGTGTGCAAATAAAGTGCTATACAGTAAGTGGGCACAATAAACTGTTATTTTATTTCCCACTTTTATGGATATTACATTTCAAGTCAGTGAGCCTAACAGCTAACTGGAACATACATTTTCTGAGTGTATTGTCTTGGGTAAATCTGTTCACTCTAGAAGATTTCTGAATCACGGTGACGATTTCATTACTGATTCATTACCATGATTTTTATTTATTGATTGTTGTATTGTTGTTGATGATGGTTTGTTGATGAGCTGCAATGAGAAATTAGTTATTCAGTCACTGTACACACTAATTGTGGTAATGAACAATAATGCATTCATAACACTGCTTACAGTATTACCTCACACTGACAGCTGTCACTGACATTTCTCCAGAGACTGAATATCAGGCCAATATACAATTAACGATAAACCAACACAACAGATCAAACTCAGCCCACTTACTTTATCAACATGAGTCAAAGTAAGTCAGTTTAACTCAGAGAAAGAGGTTTAAGAGCTTGCTTCATAATCACATCATGAATGAGTCCATTAAGCTCTAATGGAACTGATAACAACCTGAGAGGAAGCAATGGTCCCATTATGAGCAATATTTATAGCAGATACAAAATTGCCCCTCTATCATTGTCATTATGACTTTTGACAATTATGTCTGTACGTCATGAGCATAAAGAAATAAAAGGACGGAAATTGCACTTCACAATGCCATTTCCAGTATTATTTGATGGGAGACACGTCTGGTCGTATTTATGGTATTTTTACCGGCAGGTACAGATGTAAACAACATCTCTAAGTGTGCGTTCAAAGCCTAGTTCAAGGAGATTAATCAAATTACTTAAGTGCATAATGTGTGAACATCACAATTTTCCCTTAAGTTCATTTATCTACTTTTAAACTGTGCCCCTTGAAATTTTGTAATATCATTTTGTAATCCACCCGTGGTCACTGAAAGCCAGTGGAAGTAAACTTATCTTTGTCAGTGTGCAGAACTGTTAAATATTCTGTGCATTGAAGAGACGTAGGCCATCTAAACTTTTTATGGGCTTGAATTTGTTATTTGCTAAAAACTGAATGCATTTCCAGGCTTTTCAAGGACCTCTTGGTACCCTGATTGTAAAAGTGTTTTACGGCCATAACATAGTATTGTGCAAGCAACTATGATAAAAAAAAAAAATGTCTTTAGCCCTATTCGCATGGGATTAGTATTACCTGGTGACCTCCAGTGATTTGTGATAATTATTGAGGTTTTCTGTGATCTTCATCCCGTGCGAATCGGCCATGTCTGTAATTCGTAAAGTAAAAATTCCCCCACAAAAGACCTACCATATTTCGCCGAACACTGAGGTCCTGTGATAATATTAGTCCAGTGCGAATCGACAGCTCTGTGATTTGGCCTGGATTTGGCGGGTCGTATATAATTTTTCGAGGTTTTTGTTTCCTGTGTGCCTTTTTATCCATCTTTTGCGAAAAATGGAGCTGCGTTGTAGCATTTGATAGTATTTTGGGTGCTGTCATATCACTACACCATACAATTTGCAGAAAGAGAAAGCTGAAAAGGTTTTGAGGTTAATGTGTTACAAATAAATCAAGCATAAAGCTTGAGATATTATTTTAACCTTGTGAAATGTAAATGACAGAGCACAAGAAACTATATTCATTTCTCTTTTTTAAATCCATCTAGACCATAGAACGGGACTCTCAAACCCTTGACATCCAGGTATCCGGGAGATAAGTCAGTTTATTTGAGTGAAATCACAGGCTTCATTAACATTAATATAATTTTTGACTCAAACTGCTAATGTGCTGCTTATGAATAGTTAGTAAGGTAGTTGTTAAGTTTAGTTAAGGGGTAGGATTAAGGGATCTAAAATATAGTCATGCAGAATAAGGCATTAACATGTATTACATAAGTACTAATAAACAGTAATACTGTATGACCACCTCATTTGGATTACAGCACTCAGTTGCAGTGCAGATGCCAGGATAGAAGCAAACAAACAGTGTGGTTTGAAAACACAGCAAAGACTACTAACTAGAGAGTTATGAAAGAAGATATCCCTAACCACACCACACAAGATGACTGTGTGTTTCAAGCATTTAATTGACCTTGTTAGGCTCTAAAAGTGAATCCTAAATCACACTGTGAGGCAGACCAGTGTGGTGATATGATAAATGATGATTCGTACTAAAGCAGCATGTGATAACAATACCCTTATCAGGTCTTATTCCAGCATCAGTCACAAACAGCACAACAGCAGTTCCCAAGAGAATATTATAACATGGTGGGCTAGATTTTCTAGCTATATATTAACTAAGAGTTTTCCCCTCAACAAACTCCTTATTTGCTGCTTATCGATACTAAGTAGGTAGTTGTTGTAGCAGATATGTTTAGGTACTGGGTAGAGTTAAGGGATCTAGAATATGGTCATGCATTAATATGTTGTTTAAATGTATTGACAAACAGTATGCTAATATGTAATATGCTTCCTGATAAGCAACTAGTTAATAGTGAATAGTGTTCCCTAATCTAAAGTGTTCTCATATGGTCACACTTTATTTTAAGGTCCAATTCTTACTATTAACTATGACTTTTGCCTCACTAAACTCCTAATTAGCTGCTTATTAATGGTTAGTAAGGTGGTTGTTAAGTTTATGTATGTAAAATTCGAACTAACCACTTAAACATCTAGGGGTTTACGTGATTTCGGATGAATCTATATGATGCGATTCACATAAAAGTCCAAAACCATCAGTGGAACGTAGACACTGCATGAAAATGCAATGCAAATTAATAGCCACCAATTCGCCAAAACGTAAAAAGTATATAGTACAGTACATGAAGTATATGAAGCCAATGTAACCTTTGAATCAACCTTCAAACAATTCTAAACATCTAATCAAGACTTTAAGCCAAAATTCACAGTATAAACCAACCCGATCTCCTGAGAAAATGTAACTATTTTACAAGGTTTTATGTGATTTCATACAAATTTGTACAAAGAAGCTAGAAAAAAGCATGAATGTCCACCCCTAAACCAAACCATCAGTGAAGTGTGAACAGATCGTACGAAAACATTTGAATGGCATTGTACAAATTCATATGAATAGTGAAAGAAAAACCATGCAATTTTGTTTTTTTACTGTAATTTATTTATTCACCATCTTGATATCATTATTAATCAAAAAAACATTACACAAATACATATTTTAATCTACAGCATGGCAGGCCTTCTCTGTCAGGTCTGGCTCCATGTCTGCTCAACCATACCATCAGTCCATCTACATAGCAAGAGAGCTACACAACACAAAACTAGAACGTACCCATTAAAATGAGCAAAGCTTCCACACTGTTTGTTTACAGTGTAGACATTGTCTTTGAATATAATGGGAGTGTTCTAGAATTATTATTTTGCATCAGTCATTTGCAATGTGGCTGAGGTTTACTATGAAACACCAACACTGTGGTTAAAAAAAAAAAAAATGAGGGGAATCCTTATAGAGAAATATACATTACATTCAACCAAAGACATTTCAGTCAAAGGGAAAAGTATTTCAGGGGCAAACAAGATGTTTTATGACATTTTGCACAGACTGCGTGAGAAAATATAGTGATATATAGTGACTTGATATAGTGGCATGTTTGCGTTTTTGCCAACAAATTAAATTTAAAGGAACAGTTCACTCAAAATTAAACATTGTCAAATAATTTCATGACATTTCAAATGAGATATTAGAATGTCAAAGCTGTTCATTTCTATACAAGAAAAGCAGATGATGTACAACAACGCTCCAAAAACTTTGTGAGCATATCATACTTTGATGCAACATCATTACCGTTCAGATACTTAAAAAATAATGGGTTCAATTCGTCAAATGTTACACAGATTCAGCTTCCCAGCTCTCCTGCTTCTAAAGCATGGCTCCTGGGAAACTCTTGGCAAGTTCATTCCTAGATATTCCAAGAGGTTCTGAAGTTTGAAAGCAGACAGCATAACAGACGCTTTGCCTCCCTCACTGATGAATTTCGCATCACTTAAGTTTGGCTACAAGAAACAGAGGCCTTAAACTATAATTGAAATAGAAGGCAGACCCATGTATGCATGATTTATCAACTTTCACAATTACTCTCATGCTTGGATAACACTACATGATGGCAATTTAGAAAAATCTGTTTGAAATATTCAACAGGGTGTTTTGTTTTGGCAGACAACTTCAGACAAATAAGTTCATGTCCTTTGATCCCTTGTAGCGATAAAGTATTTCTCTTTTTTTGAAAGAAAAGTCTAACTGGATTTTGCTAAGTTTAGCACGCTAAAGAGTCTTTAACCTGCAGTTATTAAAAATTAGCCACCACTATCTCACCTTTACCAAAGAAGGACTGAATTATCTCAGGCGGCTTCACTCAAAAGGCAAAATTGGTCTCGAGTGTTGCAAAAAAAAAAAAAAAAAAAAAAAAAAAAAAATTACAATTGCCAGCAGTTTCTTTTCTTAGTTAACTGAACACTAAACCAGGACCTAAGTGTTTCTCTTCCTCCCCCCACAAAGCAAGCACAGAATACACACCATATGCACAAATAACAGACACCACAAAACAAAGTCATTACAAATCTCAACAGGCATTTACAGATATCTACATATTAAACAATTATAAATTAGAATTGTGCAAATTGCCCCACTTTGTTATCTGTGTTAATCATCGTCATTATCATCATGTGTTTGATGAGCTAAAGAAAATATAAATATGCATCATAATGCACACAAATGCCACAATATGGGGCATCAGCTGCTCATTGTCATTAAAGGTGAAGTATGTGATTTACACATCATTAGTGACACTAAACAGAACTGTAAAAATTAATTTTACAAACAAACTCTCTATGTTCCAATTGTTCAGATCAAGTTCATATCAATAACTGGGGAATCCCATCTGTGAGGATTCTCATTCATCTTAAATGTAGTTGCTCGACATCTACACAGCTACTTCAGAATGACCGTCAGTGAGGAAAGATGCTTTTTGCCTCCATAATGGTGTAGTTACAGCATCTGCCAGCAGGGATTAACTACTGATATTAACCAGACAAACCTTAACCCTATATGGTCCCGCCCCGAAGTCTTTGTTATTGTTATGGCTCAGCTGTGCCACTTAAACAAACAGATTTGGTGGCAATAATGTCGCAGAAATTACACACTTCACCTCTATACTTCACCGCAATCTCATTTCAGTGTCTTGCGGTTGCGTATTTTTTTAAATCTTGAATTAAGCATGACAGATACCCTCTGAGTGAGGAACCATTTTGATCGATGTCGAAGGTTGTAATTTGTTCTAAATTTTCTCTTGTCCTCACAGTTCCTCCTACACTTCCTGAACATCTTTCAAAAGCTCTATGGCAAAGGATTCAAATGCCTATTAGGAGATGAGAAGTATGCGAGAGAGGAAGCAGTTGCTAACTAATACTGACTCTTGAACATATCAATATGTCTGGTGGACAGTTATCTCTTCTGACCACTGACGCAGGGGAATCAGATCTGGCATGCTACTCCATTAATAAACTGACCCAGACCCTTTGAAGCATTTCACTTAGGGCTGTATTTTGCATGCTTGACCAGGCATATTTCCTTGAAGGGAGCAAATCATCATCATAAATAATGGCACATTCACATCTAATGTGTGCCTGATGCCCTGTTTACTATACAGAATCTGCTTTAAGCAACTTTCACCTCTGAAAACTGGGTGACTGATTTGTACTTCACTTACTTTGCATGGTGAATCTTTGTTTTAATATTGGAGACTATGACCTACAGAAAAAGGCACACGGGAAATACCGGTCAATACTTGATCAGTCTGCATCTATACCTTAGCTTGGCAATTAATTTTTAACAAAGACAAAGATGGTTTTAATTAAATTACACACAAACATCTGTACATATTACATGTACCCAAAAGCGTCAGTTGATTCCAAAATATATGCAAACAAAAATGCTGGTGTGCAAGGCTTCTTCGCTTACTCAATCAGCAAATGTTCTTGACTAATCAGCTTCACTCATTTTTGGCTTTGCTGATCCATCAGCACCACATTAGCATAAACCTGCATGGAAATTCTGGTCCAAGTTGGTCTTGGGTTCCTTCGGTTCAAACGGAGCTCATGCACTTTGGAATGCATTACCCGGTTTAGTTACGTTTTTGACAAGTTCAGTTAAGTGTATCTCTTCCTAAATCTTCTGGTCATCCAGAGGTGCTGGTTGTAGATGTTTTCTTGTGATGGTTCCTCTTGGACCCTGCAGTCCCAGTGGGTTTTCTCTACTAAATCATCAACATCACAGATAGCTTCATAAGACTAGAGGTAAGACTCTGTTCTTCATCACTGAGTTTGTTAGCATGTACACTTGTGCAAATATTTCTTAACATACTGTATGTTCACCTTCTGCTCACTTCTGATTCTGTCTGACTGGGACAGTGTCAACTGAGCATTGTGTAATGTGACGAACGGGTGTCCATCAAAGAGGGCAGTGCTCTCACAAACTCACACACAAACACACATACATACTCCTCTTGCTCCAGCTAGGGTCAAGGTTTCAGGTCCCTTAGCCAGAAGAAGCAAGGGTGGTCGGGCTAAGAGTATTATTCTGTGAGACATCTGGAGCTCCTTCAGCTCACAGGTTACTCATGTCATTGTCCTGTTGAATGCTACAACACTTTCCCCTATCCACCATGACTATGTCCTCTGTTATCGAACTGCAGGTGGAACTATCTTGTGGTGTGGAGGTGAACTGCAATCCAGTACCCATACCATTCTGGCTGTTGGACACCAACATCTGCTTCTCTTCTGGACTGCCCAGCCGGGAGGTAGTGGTAGCAATATCAGGCAGCCGCGAGAGGTTGGAAGGAGGGACCATGATGCTGCCACTCTTCATCTGAAGGGACTGGCTGTAGGTGTGACGGTACTCCTCCTCAATGTCCCTCCCAAGCTTCCAACGTCTCCATTTCTTCAGAATCTCAGACTGAACCTGACCAATCAAGAACAGGCACAGAACGGTCAGTGGACAGACTCGCAAAGATAGAGCCAGATTTGTGAGGATGGGTATATTAAAAAAAGAGAATCTAACTTACTTCCTTGTTGACGAAGCAATATAAGATGGCTACCAGCAGCCCCTGTGAACATGTCAGAGCATGAAAAAGCAATTGATTTAAGAAACACCTAAAAAAAATTGTTTAAGTGCACAACCTGGTGAAATATCCAGGGATGTGCTTCCCATACAATGACAAAACTCACTGCATAACATCCATTATGTACAATGTATTGTTGAAGAAGTAACTAGTTACAACTGTTTCCCAAAACTGTAGCAATTTTGTCACACATCAGTTGTTTGAATAACATTGGTTCAACGATAAAGGACTGTCGTTATTAATGTTATGCAGGTCATGGAGTAATAAGTTCTGCTAATTAATCAGTTTATGATGGAATTCATGCCAGACTATTGCTATAAATAAGGAACATGGCATCTGAGGACTACTTTGCCATATTTGTTCTCCATTGTTTTACTTTATTTTGAGATGTTTGATTCAGTGACAGGTTCCCTCTTGCATCATTATGCATACATATACGCACACTCTTCAAAATGCTGCTTTCATTCTCTTGACAAACTAAACTGAGCTTTAAACCACCGGTTTGAAGAGAGATCATTCTTTTGTTTACGTACACTTTTCAAAATGTTGTTTTTGTTTGTTAGAACTATGGTTTCGGGAACAATGGAACTTGTGATCATATTTAGCTAACAATGCTTTTGGGAAACACAACAGTATAACTGATTGCTGGTTCATGTTGTGTTTTGGATGCTTGTCCCAACAGGATGTTGGTTTTCCAACCAGGCTTTTTAACTGGCTTTGCTAACAAGACTTCCTTGGTTAACCAACTTCTCCAGAAGGTCAGACCAAACAACATGATTTACCCAAGTAGGTCTTGTTCATTGGTCAACATCATTTGTTGATCATAAAGTAGTATTCCTATCAAATTAACTTAACTTAAACCAGCACTAACCATCATAAACCAGCCCTTGATCTGTAATTCAAGCTGTTTTTTTTCAGCAGGGAATGCCATACAATTTCTGTAGTTAGACTAGTTCCTAGGTTTGATTTCCAGGGAGCACAAATGTATATCATGACTGTCCTGTAAGGCTGCATTTACACTGCAGGTCTTGATGCCCAAATCCGATTTTCTGACTATATCCGATTTTTTTTTGACGACCCGCTTACATCATCTTTTAAAAGTGACCCGTATCCGATTTTTGCATTTACACTATACACTGCTGAAACTACCAAACTTAGACGTTCTGACCCGGAAAAGGAAGTAAAACAGCACGAAATACAATGGATGCAGATGCAAATAATATTATACAGTGTTTTGCTTTCCACAATATTTTGGAAAGTCAAACAAAAAAATCAGCAAAACCATTGGTCTCGTACGGCGCGGCGGAGAAAAAAGCGCTTAAACAGTGCCTCCCCATATCTCGTGAAATGTCTTCAAACACGGATTTATTTCTGTAACAAAACCCTGTCTCCACTTCAATACACCGGAATTTTTTTTTTTTTGCCTGCACTGTCTCTTCGCCCCAAAGACTTAAAAAGACTATTCCATGAAAACCTTGGCATTGCTCCACTGTGTATCCTTCGGTCCTCCATCGCGCCTATAATAAGTCATGTGATCTCAGTTGGTGGTGTCCACCTGAGTTGACGACTTTTTTAATGACGTACGACTCGCATTTACTGGGAATATCCGATTTGTCTGCTTACATGGCACACGCAAAATGCACGTATCCGATTCATATCTCCGATTTATTACCACATATGAATGAGGCCTGAATCCGATCTGAGAAAAATCGGAATCCATGCTGTTTTTTTCCTGCTTACACATTCACCGGTCATATCCGATCTGGTGCCACGTGAAGAGGAAAAAATCGGAATATGGGTCACTTGCAACCATGCAGTGTAAATGGGGCCGCACAAATGTATATCATGACTGTCCTGTAAGTTTCTTTGGGTAAAGTTTGATTTAAATGCAAAAAGCCCAGCTAAACTCTGTTTTGAGGTTGTTCATAGTCAAACATAAATAAAAACAAAGTGCTTTCAGAAATCTATAAAAGTAATAATCAGTCTATTTTGCGAATGAGATAAGCCTGACACTTTGAATGAGTTCATTTAGTGCAATCTGCAGTAAGATGTTCAAAAGCCAATAAGGATGAAGTGTCTACAGATGGACACATAACAGTCAAGCTTTATGGCCTTGCTCTCTCTCCTTTACTCTGAATCTTTGCGCATGTAAAAAGTCTCAACAGGGCAATTCCTCCAGGCAGATGATACAAATTCGACACCCTGCAGCTGCGCTTCACTTGAGTGTCATTACCAGTTTGTCGAAGGGTGAGTCAGCCAATTTGTAGCGTTTGCTCTCTTAAAGCAATTAGTCTTGACGTTGTAAAATAAGCTACATTATATCAGTTTTTTTAAAGCTGCTGCCCAATCAAGGGACATTTGAATGCATTGCTAATTTGCAATGTATGAGGCTTTTAGAGAGGTTTTGGCAAGGTGAGGTGATTTATCTGTTTATCACTGACCGAGCGGCATATCAAGAACAAAACTATTTGTTCGGAGCAATTTTGAGCTTGTTATCCATCTGCTAGTGAGGGTCAGAGTTATGCAGCCCTCAAAACTGAATTCACTAGAGAGTGCCTTTTAAATTCCAATTCAATTTCTGAAAATGGCTTAGACTAATGAAATTGTTCTGTTGTGTGACTGTGTTGAACTGATTTGAACTATAATTCAGTAGATTCTTTGTCCTAGCATTCCACTAAAACTTCACTAATTGAAAGGAAAACAATTCTGAGTTTTGCTTAACCCTGATTAGAGTGATGGTGTATTAAGACTTCCAGACCTGGAAGGAGTTGAAGAAGAGGTCGATGAAGAGCTTTGTGAGGCGCAGGGATAGAGCACCATTTGAGGTAGACTCATCAGTAACAAACGAAAACAGGACCGAATGGATCCCCAGTAACGGAATCAGGGTGAGGGTTGACTTAGCAAGCCTAAAATTGGGAGAAAAATACAAAGATAGACAGTTTCTCTGGAATCAAATGCACAACATTGTACAAATGCTCAAAGTTCACCCAAAAATGAAAATACTGTCATAATTTTTTTCACCCTCATGTTGTTTCAAACCTGTATGATTTTCATTCTTTTTTCAATATAACATTATTCTATACTTATAGTTAAATGTACATTAAGTATGTATATTTATAGTTATACATATATAAGTATGTATAAGGTTTCATTTGAGGAAAATCTGTCCACTTAACTGCACATCGCAAATCTGTTTCACAAATGCATGCAAATTATTAAAGTATTGTGGATTGGGTGCAATAACACATTACATCATTGGTGTCAAAAACCATTGGTGTATGTCTCTCATAACCAATTGTGATGCAAAACACTTGAATGCTCTGAAACGAAGGGAATTTAAGATTATCAGCAAATAACAAATTAACTTTTAATATGTTCCTCATCTAAAGCTATTTTTTGGCTTTAGAATACCTGTCGTATGGGCTACTTTTATTAGGAATTTATTGTGCATTTAGTTTGCTTCATCAAAACTTCTTATTTTGTGTTCCAATGAAGCCAAAGGAGCTCAGGCTTGGAATAAATGATGCCAGGCATTTCACCTTTGGGTGAACAAACCCTTTAACTGTAGGACACCCACCGGAACTTGTAGTCAGAATATCTCATTTGGTGTGCCCTCAATTTGGACACGAGGATCTTGATGATGTGTATGAAGATGAAAAAGTTAATCTGGACAGAGAGAGAGAGAAAAAAATGCCCTGATTAAGGCAATTATTTCACAAAACTGACACAGTTTCCTCACAGCACAACCAATGACTCAAGACTCAGATGAAGGACTGGGGTGGTGAGGAGCGTAGGGGGAAGGAAGTCAGCGGGAACAGCATGCATACAGTCCAGCCCTGGGAGAATTCAAACATAGGAATTCCTGTCCACTACAGAAACACTTGAGACGTGGACAGATACACAGAAACATCACTGCACATCGCATTATGGATGCCTGGCAATTTTGCACAGTAATGTGCCTTTCAATGCAGTCAAGTGGAAATAAAACACTGGAGGAGGGGGAAAGCAGTTCTTTGAAACCATAGCTGTAGACCCTAAAACATATTCTGTGTAGTAGGCAGCTTCCTGATGTACTGAGAGTCGACATCATATGGAGCTGTGCTTCGTGCATAATGGAAATGACTTCAATTTTGAATGTTGCTTAATGCTTAGCCAAATGCAAGGCAATTGGGTGTGATGGTGTGAGCAAAGATGGAAACTGCAGGGCAAAAAATATTTACCCTACTCATATTCCTTCAATTATGGCAAAAATACAGTCAAGCCTGGGTCATAGTAATATCAGTATTATCAAAATTCTTACTATGGTGTGCGTGTAGAGGTTGGGCAAAATATTAATTTCATGAATGTGAATTTTAATTGAAATGGCCACAGGTTGTTGAATTAGAATGACACAACAGGCAATCTCATTACAGAATTTCATTAGTGGTTTAATTACATTTCTTTTAGTATAGCCTAAGCATGCCAATTTATTGCCTGATACATTTAATCTTTGGTAACACTTTAGATTTGATTTCTTAACATAGTTAAGTTAACATGAACTAGAAATGTAAAATACTTCTAAAACATTTATTAATCGAAGGTATTGTTAATCTCAACATTTACTAACACATGATTAAAATCTGAATTTGGATCAATACATATTATTTAATGGACCTGAGGTAACATGAACTAACAATGAACAACTGCATTTTTGTTAACTAACATTTAAAAAGATACCGTGACAAATGTGGTTATTCATTATTAGGTAATGTTAGCTCATGAATTAACTAGTGCTAACTGATGGAATCTTATTGTGAAGTGTTAACGAATGGGACCTTACCGTTTAGACATATTTCTCTATACTGTCAAAGTATAGCAATCACATATCCAACAAAACAGGTTTTCATTTTGCTGTACAGTGCCACAAAATGTCCACCATGTTGTTTTGGATAACTTTAAAAACAAATAAATTAATAAATACAACATTTTTGATGTTACATCAAATTATTGAATACAGATTTGTTTTACAGTGTCCTTATTTTACGTTACATGTTCTTACTAGTTTTGGCCCTATCTCAATATTATAGTAATTTGTTAATTAATATTATTCAGTACTTAATTCTATATTTAAATACTGTGTCGCTGAAACTGTGGAGACATATGAAGAATGAGCCTGCATTAGAGTTTACCATAATCTTATTTCTAACTAAAACAAAATATTCAATAACACACACACACACACACACACACATATATATATATATACTGTATGATGGCCTGGTTTGATTCATAGGGCATTGATTGATTGATTGGTTTGGAACTGTGATATCAGCATATGACATACTGTAGTAGAGAGCTGTTGTGTTTGTTGGTCCGGAAACCATTCTTTCCTTCTGTTTTTCTGTCCAATCACCAGTATTCTAGATAATCAAGGCTAAAGAGCAATTTTAAATTCATGTTGACTTCAAGGGTGGAGGTAAAGTGTCATTAGCAGGGCTCTGACTATGGGACATTCGGGTAGATATGTACATGATTGAGACTTGCACTCACCAACACGGCCAGCAGGATTGGCGAACGAATTATCCACCAGTACTCCATGTTAATATTCTGCACCCAGCATCTGATCAACAACAAGAGATCAAATACATCACTGTAAATAAGCAAATATATGGCCTGCTTATGGTCATTAAATATACTCAATACAGACCAATGTTTACTGAAACAACTTAAAAAATAATAAACTGAAAAAAAAAAAAAAAAATTTTCCTTACAGTGATTTCATATTTCAGGCTTTACAGAGTTAATATAGTCTAAATGTGTTTAAGATTTAAGATGTCATTGTTACAGTGCAATTACACAATTTAGTACTAAGTAATATTAATTAACAACATATACTTACTATAGGGTTATTCATTAGAGTTTAGTTTAGGGTTAGTTGCTAGCAATTATGCATAATTTACTGTTATCACTATAGTAAGGTGATGTAACATGTACATGGACAAGGACAAGGAACAAGGACACTGTAAAATACCATGTAGCCAGAATCACAGCATCACAGCACATTCAACACCACTTAAAAGAATTAGAAGAATACTAGTAGAGAATACTGTAATAATGTTCAGAATAATGTTTATAAAGGAATGCTAGCTTCCTTTTTTTTTTTTACTGTTGCTTTACTGTGTATGCTGTCTAATATATATATATAAATTCAGTACATCATTAAGTACATCTTATTTTTCTTATTCTGATTTTTTAAATTTAATTTTATTATTTTTTTAAGCTCCAGTTTCGTGAATAATTTATTTATTTATTTTTTTGCAGTTTGATTAAATAATGCACAATGAACTAGATGTTTAAAATTCTGGCCTACAATATATTACTTGTGGTTCATTAATCACACTTGAAATGGAAGGTAAAATTAAGTGCATACAGTGTGCTGTTCTGTTTCATACTGCACATTTTGACTATCACAGTAGTATTTCAATGCATACAGAAAACCTGCACACTGAAAATGCAGCATTATCTCAGTATCTGGAGTGATAGTGTGGAAAAAGCCCAACGACACTGCAATAAATAGCCTCACAGACACATGATAGATGACATGCTGCCTGAATGGGGATAATGCTCACTTTATCAACAGGAAGGAGTGATTCTTTTATCTGCTCAGGACCGGTAAGTTCAGATGGATGGATGGGGTGATGAGTGCGGGAGAGTATAAATCTGTCCTCGACCCCTAGCAGGCCATGACACATTAAAGTGCAGTCACAGATATACAAACTACATGATTTATGTCAGTCTCTGTGCCTGCTGGTGAGCTATAGAAAAAAGGGGCTGGACTACAGAGGTACACTTATTTATAAAAAATGGAATTTATTACGGAAATAAAACACTTAAAGGGATAGTTTACGGCAAAATGAAAATCTTTTAATCATTTACTCACCTTTAATTTGTTTCAACCCTGTATGAGTTTCTTTCTTCTGTTGAACACAGAAGAAGATATTTTAATGAATGTGCATAACCAAACTGCTGACGGTAGCCATTGACTTCCATAGAATAAAAAATAATAAATAAATTTAGAAAATAAAATATTTACAAATACTATGGAAGTCAATGGCTACCGTCAGCTGTTTGGTTACCCACATTCTTTAAAATATCTTCTTCTGTGTTCAATAGAAGAAAGAAACTCAAACTTTTCACTTTATTTGTCAATGCGACTTTTTATGTATTAAAATATGTTAGTACACAAATACGCAGGCAAAAATATGGCTATTTGACCAAAAGGATTGTTGAAGCAGATAAATATCAAGATATTCTTTTTAGCTTTATCATCCAGCTCTAAAATAAAATATATATAAAATGTAATGTTGAACTATTACCATATGAAAAGTCTCCTTCATGTATATTTTGCATTTAAGGGACCAACAGGATTTATTACTAGAGTGCTTCTTACAATACATCTGATGTAAAGCAGGCTAACGTATAGGAATTATGTACTGCAGTCAGGTTTTAAATGGATGAATATGGATGAAATACATACTATTAAATACGTAAACTCAGCGCCCACAAAGGGTCATTGAAATAAATTTACATCTTGAAAACCCTTCCAACAATAATATGTACGATTTATGAGATTTTACAATGCACTGTGTAACTCAATAGCTGTTACAAGCAAGACTTGTAAGACTGGAGGGGATGTTGCAGGTAAATAAAATGCTAAATAGTCATTTATCATAGAGAAGCTGAAAATCTGTGTAGCATCACAGCATTTGACAGTATCTGGGCAGCATGTGTTCACAATTTATGTATTTGATTTGTTATAAAACAAATGCTACAGTGACAGAGTACTGATGTCGGCCAACTCTCCAACTGCAAAAAAACACACTGACTGTTTGACGAGCACTGGCTTTCATCAGTCGCAAACACACTCTTCCCACATGGCTCTAGAACTTACTCTTCATTCTCATACAAGTACTTCACGATCACCCACGGCAACACGAATATCAGAGGGGCACCTGAGGGAGAAAGAGAGAGACCTTGTGACACGAGGCATAAACCATCTGCCGCGCTCTGTATGAGGAAGCTCTTAAACCCTGTTAATGAGTTTACGGTGTAAAAGCCCTGAACCTCTCACCCCAGCCAATACACTGGTAGATGCCAAAGTAATTCCTCTCCGTCAAGACTGTCACGACCAGAAGGCTGTGCAGGTAGATGCCCTCCACCAGCAGCCAGTAGTTGTTAGCTAGTATGCTGTACTGCATCATCACCATTGCAACTCTGCAGCCGACCGCCGTCTGAAACGCAGAGGTTTTGGGTCACTGAAAGCTTTCGGCTAAATTTTAACCTGCCACCTCCATTCAGATTTGCACAGTAAATATGTATTTAACCCACTTCAATATTAACATACATTTCAAAAAATATTCCTGGTCATTGGTATTTCCTGGTAAAAATGTGTATGAATCTGGAGATACACAACACATTTCAAAAGTTTGGGGTTTGCAAGATTCTATAAAAAAAAACGTATACTTTTATCCAGTGATAATGCATTAAACTGATGAAAAGACAATTATTTTCTATCTCCAATTAATGCTGTTCTCCTGAACTTTTTATTCACCAATGAATCAGCTTACACAACAGTTTACCCAAAAACATAAAGCAGCAACTGTTTTAACATTGATAAGAAATATGTCTGAAAATTCAGCTTTGCATCACAGATATAAATTAAATAGAATACATTTTAACATATTCAAATAGAAAACTGGTATTTTAAATTGTAAGAACACTTCACAACATTAAAATTTTTAATATTTAAAATAAATGCAGTCTTGGTGAGCATTAAGAGACTTCATTCAAAAACATTAAACATCTTACTGCCCCCAAACTTTTGAATGTTAGTACACTATATTATCATCTTTTAATAACAATAATAAAAAGAAAGACAGCAGGTTATTGGACCTCGTTTTTAACCAGCCACTCCACCTCCAGTTCAGTGGTGATGTCCTGACCAACATGGAAGTCATCAGGCCTTTCTAACATAGCATCTTTGATGAGAATAGAAGAGGCTCGCAGGATGAAGGAGGCAAACAAGTTCATGTGGATGTTGTTTCTCATGCAGTGCAGCTTTCTGTGGGGATCAGAGTGCAATGAATAAAAATAAAAAAACATTACATTGTTCACACAAAGAAGCCCAACTCCTTAACCACTGACACAACCAAAGATCCAGAAACTGATGCTAAACATGTTTTCAAATTAAAATGTAAGCAGAAGGAATAAACTCCCAGTTGGCTTGAATGTTACCTAAAGGCTACCAGGATGCCCAACGCCAGCACCAGCGCCCCAAGAGACAGGGAATATCCAATGGTGTATATGGTCTGAAACTGACTGAGGACCCGTCCGTAGTATTGCTGCACATAGACATACACACATAGATGTTTTGTCAGCTGAACAATTGGTATGAAGTTAAACACTACAATCCATTGAACACACTGTAGTTCTATTATATTTCAGCATACTTATTGTGCTGTTATATGAGGAGCTTACAGGTTAAATTCTATTTTGATAAATGTTTTCAGCGGTATGCTTGATAAATAAAAAAAATAAACATAATTCATATTTAAAACGTTTAAGAGCTAACAGATATTTAATATAACAATCACCTATTCATCTAGCCTCAAAAGAGTTGCAGTGTTTCTCACATACCAAGTTGATTTGTGCAGGGTCACGTGATAGACATTCACTGGCATTCTTCTGTTTGCTATACTGTCCGTCTGCATCACACTCCAGATACACCAACCCATGTTGGACTGACACACAGACACATCCACAGATTGTGTGGTCACACAGGGTGCGTAAGAGAGGACTGTGCTACTAGACAGTCTTTTGACTGTTGAAACTGCTAAAATCATATTTCAAGCCTAATCAAGTGTAAATAAGTTTTAAGTTTCATTTTTGTTTTTGGAACCTGACAAACAAAAAGTAAACTGTTAATGGAAAATGTAAATAAATCTTTTTAACCAAAAATGAAAATTTACTGAAAAAAATCATTTGCTCACTAGTGGATCCTCTGCAGTGAATGGGTGCCATCAGAATGAGAGTCCAAACAGCTGATAAAAACATCACACTAATCCACATGACTCCAGTCCATCAATTAACATCTTCTGAAGTGAAAAGCTACATGTTTGTAAGAAAAAAAAATCCATCAAGGCATTTCAACCTCTTTCCCTAATATTATTTTTCGCCAGTGAAAAAGTCATTTTGTCTGAATCAGGAGAGAAATATGCAATATTTATTATTATTATTATTATTTTTTTTTTTTACAAAGCTTTTCACTTCAGAAGACGTTAACTGATGGACTGGACTGGAGTGGTGTGGATTACTGTGATGTTTTTATCAGCTGTTTGGACTCTCATTCTGATGGCCCCCTTTCACTGCAGAGGAACCACTGGTGAGCAACTGATTTTTTAGTAAATTTTCATTTTTGGTTGAACTATTCCTTTAAGATTTATTTACATTTTCCATTAACAGTTTACTTTTTTGTTTGTCGGGTTCCAAAAAGGAACATTCCTTTAAACTGTAATTACATTAAATGTCACAATGTAAATAAATTTTAATAGTCCAGAAATATGTATCTTTCTTTTGATTTTGGGATGAAATATGACTCTTATTTTTTTTTTGTGTTGATGTTTTATTTAAAGTTGTTTTTGATTGATTTTTTGATTGAATGTAAAAGTGTTGGGAGACACTCACTGTAGTATTGGGCAGTGCATCCGGCCAGCAGGCATACTTATCAAATGTTCTGTTGCACACAAGACCTGGAAAACAACCATTAATGTAAAAGTCTCCTCTGCTCTGTTTGCAGTTCTGGACAGGATAAGTATGTGACATGACCCCTAATCAGAGGTCTCAGCAGTGTTTTCCAACATACATCCCTTAACAGCACTGTGCACTTTAATCATGGCTATCAACAGGGTCTATGAATGACCCCAGCTGACCTTACACAAGACTGTGACCGTCACTGCAACTCCAGCCATTACTTGAGGAAGGATGCCGAACAACTCACCTGTCATCGGCGGTTCTCTGCTAATATTTCGAAAACATTCATCTCGATACATCATCCATCTTGCCATCAATGTTTTGAGGGATGCAGCAGGTGACACCTGTAAGAGCCAATTAGTGAGACCACATGAAAAGGTATATTGCATTAAGTATTATAATTCCATTTATTTTCTCTTTAAAACAAAATAATAAGTTAGCTAGAAGAATGTCAAGGCTGGTCTTTCCCATACCATGGAAGTAATTGGTGACTAAAAGACATTAGATAAGTATCATAACAGCAGACCACCATGCAAGTAGCATTCAAATATGAAGTAAAGAGCTCTGGGTGACATTAGTTAAACTTTATGAGAACACAGTTCAGTTCAGGGACTCTAGTGAACACTCCCATCACATTCAAAAAAACTGGTGTGTTGCGTCACTTATTTTGGGTGTGGACATAGTAATGAAATCTAACCATAAAATTCAGCGACTGCAGAGGTTCTGCAAGCTGGGCTTCAGTAATGATCCTCTGTGATGTTCTTCTTTCGTTTTATTTCATCACATGAATATGCTGAATTAATGCCTAATCTGATCTTCAGTAAGTTGCATAATGCTTCGACTCCTAGCCAACTCTAAAAAAGAGCTGAGCGGTGCGTGTGTGGCATTTATTTATTTGTTTATTTGTCAGCTTTATTTGTTTATTTACCTGGCTAGATAACTCAAACTTATTTATTTAAAATTAAATGCATAAATAAACAAATTATAGAAAAAACAAACATTCAAGGTTATAAACCAAAAGCACCTTTGTGAAAAAAAGTGCACTTGAAGATTATACACACACACACACACACACACACACACACACACACACACACACACACACACACACACTTTCACGATTGTTTATTAACACACTTTTAAAAAGTCAAATTTGTAATAACATCAAATTAAATGTTTTACTTTAAACTACATTTTAAATCAGTGTTTTCATAATCTTTACAGTTATGTACATTTATTTCGATGTGTTGATTTTATTGATGTTAATTTGACTAATGACCATTTTTTTAATGTACCTGATAATTTTAACAGTGTTTTTGATATCACATTTAAATATTAATATACTTCACAATTGAGTAACAAGTTAGATATACTGTATATTTAAATAGATGATATACAAGTTTCAGTAGAAATGACATTGAAGTATATTTAAGTTTACTTATGCTAGTCAGCACATTTGTTAATACACTTTAACCATATTTCAAAGACAGAAGTAATTATGTAATTACATTTTAAGATGTACTTTAGTCTTAAGTGAGTCAATAAAGCACTCTTAACTTACATTTAAAAGAAATATAAACTATAATATATTTTCATTTAATTACATATACAGTAACAATACATTTAGTTCCAACTTATGTATCCCTTTAAAGTATATTATTTCCATAATAAGTAATCTTCTTAAAAGTATGCTGAAGTATAAATTATATAAAGCGGGGCTTAGTCAGGCCCCTGATTGGGAGACAGTAGGTTGATCAGATATCCAGATAAAATCAGGACAGTTCCAATTATAGAAGCCACTGCCCATGTCTCGGAGTTACAGAGCACCATTTGTCCCGATAATTGGTTTTGGCTCTGGTCTGATTGCTATAAATTAATGTTTTGAACTGATATTAGAAACATTACACAAGCATTATATTAAGAATCACAACTACTGCTTCCTCTTCAGAATATTGAAAGGTACGTAAAAACATGAGCTCTTGTGTAACTGCACAGATGATGGAACAATTTTTTCACGGTCATCTGGTCACCTTAAGAGAGAATGAGAGAAAAAGAGAGGAATGGGAATATGCTCTGACCTGGATGCAGGAGGAGAAACTGAGCAGGGTCAGAAGGAGGAATACTTGTGACATCCCTTAGTCCTGCTGCTGCTGGCACTGGGAGGGAGCCGGAGGGCCAAACAGATATGCTCACCTCATAGGAAGGCTTCAGCTATCACCACACAGCCTAAAGCACAGATGGAAACAGACAGAGAGTCAAAGAGATCAACACATTATCAAACAGCAAATGCAAAGAGTACCCTCAAATAAAGCTGAACGTTATGATAAATATATATATATATATATATATATATAAATATATATACATAAATATATATATATATATATATATACATACATATACAGTACAGACCAAAAGTTTGGAAACATTACTGTTTGTAATGTTTTTGAAAGAAGTTTCTTCTGCTCATCAAGCCTGCATTTATTTGATCTAAAATACAGAAAAAAACAGTAATATTGTGAAATATTATTACAATTTAAAATAATAGTTTTCTATTTGAATATACTTTAAAAAAAAAATTATTCCTGTGATGCAAAGCTGAATTTTCAGCATCATTACTCCAGGCTTCAGTGTCACATGTAACATCCAGTCTATCACATGATCATTTACAAATCATTCTAATATTCTGATTTATTATGAGTGTTGGAAACAGTTCTGCTGTCTAATATATTGGATGAATAAAAGGTTTAAAAGAACTGCATTTATTAAAAAAAAAAAAAAAAAAATCTAATAATATATATTCTAATAATATATTTTCTTTACTATCACTTTTTATCAATTTAACACATCCTTGCTGAATAAAAGTATTGATTTTATTTTTTTTAAAAAAGAAAGAAAAAAAATTACTGACCCCAAATTACTGACCAGTAGTGTATATTGTTATTACAAAATATTTATATTTTAAAAACATAGCTTCTTTTTTTTTCTTTTTTTTTTTTTTTACTTTTTATTCATCAAAGTATCCTAAAAAAGTATCACATGTTCTGAAAAAATATAAAGCAGCAGAACTGTTTCCAACTTTGATAATGAATCATCATATTAGAATGATTTCTATGATCCTAAAAAGTCAGCTTTGCATCACAGAAATAAATGTTAATTTAAAGTATAATAAATTTAAAAACAATTATTTTAAATTGTAATGATATATCACAATATTACATTTTTTTCTGTATTTTTGATCAAATAAATGCAGGCTTAATGAGCAGAAGAAACTTCTTTCAAAAACATTAAAAATAGTAATGTTTCCAAACTTTTGGTCTGTACTGTATATATATACGCAACTGTCCTACTATATATATATATATATATATATATATATATATATATATATATATATATATATATATATATATATATATATATATATATATAGTCATTTATACCTCTGATGCAAAGCTGATTTTTTAGCATCAGTACTCCATCTTCAGTGTCACGTAATCTTTCAGAAATAATATTAATATGCTGCTCATGAAACATTACTTATACTAATTCTAATACTTATACTGATACTAATGCTAATACTATTAATAATAATGTTAAAACGGTTGTTCTGCTTCATTTTTTTCCAGAATTGTTTGATGGAAGAAAGTTCACATTTTATTAAACACCATTTTTTAATGTCACTTTAAACTAAATGGGCTGTAGCTGAATTAAAATGTTCCTAATAATATGTCTTTCAAAAAGACAGCAGACAGCTTCATTGATTATAATAAATGTGACTTAATTTTGACACATTGTTTCTTGGAGCTTTAATATAGAAATCAAGTGCTTCTGTTTTAAGTTTTTTTTGTTTGTTTGTTTATAACTCAAGTCTCATCTCACAGAAGCAACTGTTTCCACTCATGTCAGATATATAATTCGTTTTGGAAAAACGACTTCTAATAAGGCGAATGGCTTCAGTTTCTTGCCCTCTCTTCCCTCAAACGTCTTTTTTTGAAAGCAGGTTTGGTGAGCATGTACGAAAATGGTAGCCTGTTTAATGGCAGCAACAGATATACACTGTAATTTGATATATTTACAACAGTCACTTCCACTCACTTAACTGTAGGGGGCTCTAAAGTCGCAAAAAAAATCACATACTGTTGCTAAACAATATAGAGTTGCTTTAAATTACAAATTAAAAAAAAGTAATAAACATGAATGAAAAATCAAAGAAAACTATTTAAAAAAAAATAGTCATTGTTATAAAATATTTTCTGGCTAAATTTCCAGCGATGAATATATACAGTTTGCATTATAAAAGTTAGGTCATATTCCCCACCCCACTCCTAAAACAAGACCAGGAACTGGACCACCCCTGATGGTTTTTTTTTTTTTTTTTTTTTTTTTTTTTTTTGCTGATTAAAGCTGCAAACATCATGTTGAGTAATAATGCAAGCAGTGTGAGCCTCATTGGCTCCTTAAGCTCATTCCACTGTTTGCTGAATGTGTGCAATCAGGATAGCATACAGGAACAAAGAATGTTTGCAGTGCAATTAAGACCAGGACTACTGATCTACAGTATAAAAACAACACACTCATTATCCCACTTTTCTGCAGAAGATTCTGGGCAAAGGAAGGTCACAGACTGTTGACCACGTCGCTGTCTTTGCTTGGAACACTTACTTGTGTGATAAAACACATACAGTAGTTGTGGACATCAGGATACACTAACCCTTATACACCACATCCAGCTCAATTACTCACGTGGTTTAGAGAGAAATGTTAGAACAGAACATGACGGTAACAGATATGATCACAGTACAGATACAGACTAAATCCTAGAAAGAGGCCTACATAGGTTGCATATAAAAAGGATAGCTCATTCAAAAAATAACTTTTTGTCACCATTATCTCAACCTCACGTTGTTTCAAACCTGTAGAAGTTTCTTGCTTCTGTGGAACATAAAAGAAGATATTCTTAAAAATGCTGGTAACCAAACAGTTTTGATGATCATTGACTTCCATTGTCTGGATATAAAAACACTGAGACAGTTCTCAAAATATCTTTTATGTTCCACAGAAAAAGAAAGTCAGGTTTGGAATGACATTAGGGTGAGTAAATGATAACAATTTCCCATTTTTGGGGGGTGAATTAAATCTTTAATGCATCATAGAAATGAATTAAAGTTCATGGAAAGAAGTTTATAAGAAAAGCAGCAAGATAACTCACTAGACATCTTTTTTTTTTGGCATCCCAAAGTGTAGTAGCAGTTACTCACCTGGTTATCGAATCACATCCTACCCATACTTCAGCCGTAGTCGGAGAACAGAACGAAATCTGAAACGTTTCTGCAAAAAACACCTTTACCATGGAAACATTTTTGGCTAAAACGTTTCAAATTCCATTCTGTTCCAGTCTCTGGGCAGGCTGGGACAGGCACTTAAATGACCTTTCACATACACTCAGCTTATTGTGGTGAATACAAAAGACTAACAAATAGCAACACCAGCCGGTTGATCCAGAAAAACAAACAAAAAAACAAACAAAAAAACATTAATTTGACATTATTAAAAAAAAAGGTTTGTCATCAAAATGTAACCATTAACATTCACATTCATCTCAATGTTGCTCTGCTACTGCCTGACGCCCAAATACACAATTTAAACCACCTTTGCTCACAGAATGTTTTGCAACAATTTCTTTAAATTTTTTGTTAAAATTTTTTGTTTAAAAAATTCACTGGAAATAACGGCTTTGAAACTATTCTCACTTAGAAATTGTTAGTAAATTTCACAAATAATAACAAAGAAATAGCAAGTAACACATTGAATTAAACATGAAATTTGAAAGTAGAAAGACTGCTTTTCATGTAAAGCATACTCCAATAATCATTGTTTCATTTATAACTTTGAAAAATATTTTTGTGGTGTGCAGCAATTTTTTTTTCATGCATGACTCCAGATTCACTATCATAGTGTAAGTAGAAAATGAGGTAACACTATTTCGATAGTCCACTTCTATAAGGCTATAAGTAACTTTGCAACTACATGTCAACTAACTCTTTAATTCACAACTACATGTCTCTCATTACAGTATTAGTAGACTGTTTGGTTAGGGTTAGCATTAGTAGAAAAGTTGATGCACTTGCAAAGTTACTTACAGTCAGTAGATTGTCTGCTGGAGGACCATGTAAATAAAGTGTTAGTAGATATTAAGCAAACAGCCTACTAATACTCTAATGACTGCTAGTTGACATGTAGTTGCAAAGTTACAGTAAATGGAATGTCTAAACTGGACAATCAAAATAATTTTTTACCAAAATGCTTTGTTTATAAATAACAGCATTTTAGACATTTCATACATGAATTAGAGTGACACGTTCCCAAAAGCAGATCACCTGTCACCCCATGCACAGCTGGACATTCAAGAAGGTCAATCAGCTAAATTTTACATAGAGATTTTTTTGTGGTTGGATCAGTGAAAATGTTTGCTGGCTGTGTTAAATATTATTTACAGGCCGAAGAGCCACAAGAAATATATATATATATATATATATATATATATATATATATATATATATATATATATATATATATATATATATATATATATATAAACTCATTGATCTCTGCAGTCAGATTTACTGTCACAAATCATTATTTATTTTTAATTTGCTACCATTACATTACATCTCATTTTCAGTTCACACTTCTGCTCCACTTTTTGTCCATTTACTTTAAATGCTACATTTATGAAACTGAATTGGAGAACTAGATTAGTATCTCTTGTCCAAATCAGAATGTTAAGATCTTGCCAGCCTTGGAACTGATAGCTGGGCTTCAGCATTCAGAAATCATTTCCATCCATCTCCAGCACAGCAAGCGCAAAGAGATATACAGTGATCTTTACTGCACAACCCTTGACCAAAGCAAAGAACAAATCCAGTCTGCTGAGTCATATTTGACTTCATTTATTTCCCAGATGTCCTTAAATTTGGAAAAATGTCTTAAACCCACAAACTATGTAATAAAACTTGAGCGAAGAGCAGTCATTTCCCTATTAGTAATTTTACCAAAGTAAAAATTGGGGTTTTAAGTTGGTTGAAAGTATCTTTTCTTATTCTATTTATTTATTTATTTTTTAAGTGTAGCTTGCTTAAAAAACAATCAGGCAGAACTGCCATATTCTGCAATAGCCAGACATTTGTCTTTAACGTGTGAAGCAACAAACCACAAATCCATCTTGTTACGAGCTGCTTAAGCAAATTAAAATTCAACCAGTGGGTCAGGAAAGTTTATGTGCACCAGAGACACTTTAAATATTCAATCCCCCCACTGTTGCCTCAGATAGCATTAACACTGTGTGACAGTTTCAACACCTGAGACCTCGCCTCAAGCACACGCTGGAATGCTGTTAGAAGTTGGGGAATATTGCCCAGGAAGAGCACTCGAGTCCTATTAGGCTAATCTCGCTTAACAAGACTGAGGAAAAATTGATGAAGGGATATCTTCAATCCTACTTTAAGCTACAGCTTTAGCCAGCTCTCATATCACATCTTTTAATCTCTGCAATAGTAAAAAGTAACTGCCACAGATGCGGTTTTAGCTTATTAAACTAACCCAAAGGCCACACACAAAATTTGGCGGGAAAAGTTCAAAATAATGACTACTGGCTCAGAGGCCGTATGTAATGAGATACTGCAGTTGGCTTTATTTCCACTTCAGCTGCTCATTCACACAACATCTGTCAGCATGTACATCTTTGTAGTCTCTAAAGTCAAGCTAGGATTTAAATCTACATTTCTATATATTTAATTTTTAGTTTGATAGTTAACATGAACTACAAAAGCTAATTTGTTTAGTATCAGTAGCTATTCAAGAAATGTAATGCTAGTTAAGAAATAATAGTATAATTTAGTAACAAGCATTTTATTGTCAATTCTGATCAATTTAATGTGTCCTTGCTGAATAAAAGTATTAATATCTTAAAACAATGACTGACCCTAAACATCTGAACAGTAGTGTATAAGTATAATGTTAGCAATAGCAATAATAATAGCTATAACATGAACACAATAATATGAAATGTGACCAATAACATAAAGTGGTCTCAGTAACTGTGCTCCAATAATCAGTCAATATTGCCATTGTAGCGCCGTTTTTTACTTCCAGCAGTTTTCATTGTTGAATAATGTTTAAATTCAATAGAGAATGTAATTACAGAGGTGACTATGAATGTCTCTTAAGTGAACAAAGCAGCAACGCATCGAGCATACATTCATAATTTACAAGTGCCACAAAATGACCGTTAACGTTTTGTATTTAAGGGCTCGCTTTTATTCTGCCATTTTGCAAAACGTGATCACTGACTGTCATGACAGCGAAAACAAACCTCTCTGACTAAAGTGCACAATGCAGGGCTGCTCTCATGCCCATGTGAAGAGTACAAGGAGAATGGATGGACACACGTGTGTAATTAAAGCCATGCCATTTATGTGTGATCTGGGCTTAGTGACTCAAACCTGAACAAATTCATTCGTGGAATATTTAATACCACAGCAGCAGTCAAACAGACTGAGATCTGACATTTATACACAGACAAATATGCAATAACTTTTACAAGTGCACTGATACCGTTTTCCCAGTGAAATGAGGCTGGCGCTTAGCCATCAGGAGTGTTCCAGAAACGTCTGAATTGTAAGATATAATTACGATTTAAATTACAAGTAAAAAGTCACAATTATGCATTTTAATGTTTTAAGAGGAAACAAAAATAACACAATTGTAAACTTTTTTTTTTTTTTGCTTTTTTTATTGAGTGAAAGGCTTTCATTCAAGATAGAATTTTGGGGAGAAGATTTATGCATTTTTCAATACAAATGCATATTGTAGTTCAATAAGATATATTAGCATGCAGACAATAACAGCCAGCCAGAGAGTGTGACCCCAAAACTCTGTCCTACTATAACCTTTTATCCCGTTAAACTGGGGTAAGAGAACAAGTGCAGCTCCCAGAGCACATCTTTCCCACTGAGACATGACGGGTAGGGGCCTATGATCTGATTAGAAGCTCACAGAGGGCTCAGAGATACCGATGTCATGAACCAGCATGTTGGCGCAGTTGTATGCCAGTGGGGAAGGCAGTAGGAAATGTCTGAGAGTGCCAGTGCCACACACCCGTCACATCGCACTCCATATGCTGTCACTTCATCTTGGTTCAGATTAATGTCACTGCTACTTTGCCTGTGTCAGCAGCGATACTCACAGACTACCGCTGACTCAATCTACTCTACCATGTCATTTCTATCAACACCAAGTCTGATATGCCACAGATGAGACTGAGTGGCTTTTTTCCAAAACCAACTGAGCTGCTGTACTGTTTGCTGTCTTCAAAGGCAGCATTCCACATAAAGTAACTGGTTTGGAAAACTCTACATAGGAATCAACTCTTTCACAAAAGTATTACTTGATTACACATAAATATTGAGCAAAATAAAATACATTTTAGTAAGATTGAACAATTTGCATTAATGTTATTTGATGAGTTAGACTTCATCCACCATACTAGATAAGGTGACAATACATCCTCTTTTTTTCCCAACATGTCCAGGCTGGGATTTAAAAATTGCCCAAAATGTCCGGGTTTTGGATTTGTTTCCTATAGACACAGAGGAGAGAGTTGACAAAGGAATTGTTGAATAAAGTCGTTATTTTTGTTTACTTTGCTTACAATAAGTGTTCCCGTCGCTTCATATAACCCAGATTGTACATCTGATGGCAGATGGAGTATTCTGACGACGACTTTCATATCTTTTATGGACCATGACACTGTTATTTATTTGGCAGTCTATGGGACAGTATCAGGCCTCCTGGTTGTCATCCAAAATATCTTAAATTGTGTTCCGAAGTCGAACTGAGCTTTTACGGGTTTGGAACGACATGGGGGTAAGTGATTAATGACAAAATTTTCATTTTGCGGTGGAGTATCCCTTTAAGGTGGTTTACATTTACATTTAATCATTTAGCAGACGCTTTTATCCAAAGCGACTTACAAATGAGAACAGTATAAACAATCAGATCAACGAGAGAACAACAACAGTATACAAGTGCTATGACAAGTCTCAGTTAGTCTAGTACAGAACACGTAGCCAGGTTTTTTTTTTTTTTTTTTTTTTTTTGAATATGATAGACAAGAAAAAGAAAAGGTAAGTACTAGTATTAGTTGGTTAAGTGCAGGCGAAAAAGATGAGTCTTTAGATGTTTTTTGAAAATGAGTAAAGACTCAGCTGTTCGAATTGAGATCGGGAGGTCATTCCACCAGCTGGGCGCAGTCCAGGAAAAAGTCTGTGAGAGTGATTTTGAGCCTCTTTGGGATGCACCACAAGGCGTCTTTCACCACAAGGCGTCGTTCACTTGCAGAGCGCAAACTTCTGGAGGGCGCATAAGATTGAACTAATGAGCTTAGGTATGTTGACCTGATGAGGAGAGGAGTAACATGAGCTGTTTTTGGCTCATTGAAGACAACCCTCGCTGCTGCATTCTGGATCAGTTGTAGAGGCTTGATAGTACATGCAGGAAGGCCCGCCAGGAGAGCATTACAATAGTCCAGTCTGGAGAGAACAAGAGCTTGGACAAGAAGTTGGGTGGCTTGCTCTGACAGGAAGGGTCTAATCTTCCTTCTAATCTTCCTTGTTTATCTCAGTTTTACATGAAAGAACACTATCAGTGAGAATTCTGTGTTTTATATCATCCTCTAAAAAATTTTAAAAGTGGCGTCCCACAAGGTATTTACTTTATTTATTCTACCCCTCAATTCCATTTTTCAAAAACACAATTGAGTATTTATAGAGCATTAGGAAAACTTTTGGCCAAAAGAACAAAATAAGGTATTCTGTTTTTGGAAAAGCCTTTTTGCTTCATGAGTGTGATTATGGTGCTTAAAATGTTTCCTATGTAGGCAGCACACTAGGTTTTGGAAAATAGCTTTCATTTATAATCTTCAATCATTCACTTTCTTCAACTATATCAGAATCAGAATGAATCAGAATCAGAATGAGCTTTATTGCCAGGTATGTTTACACATAAGAGGAATTTGTTTTCGTGACAGAAGCTTCCGCAGTGAAACAGAATGACAGTGACAGAAAAGAAAACACATAATAAAAGAATAAAAAATACAAATAAGTAGGTAAGGAATAACAATATACAAATTGACAATTGTATGTGCGGGTATATTACAATAGGCAGTTTTGTATGTACAGGTATATTATGTGCAAATTTGAAGTGTAGATTAAGTATGTGTGTTAGATAAATAAGTGTATGTGTGTATAAATAGTGTTGTGTGTTCCACAGTTATTGTTAAGTGTTCATGAGATGGATTGCCTGAGGGAAGAAACTGTTCCTGTGTCTGGTTGTTCTGGTGCTCAGAGCTCTGTTGCGTTGACCAGATGGCAACAGTGAATCATGCTGTTTCTTTACAGATCTCTGACTACTATATGTAGTGGACAAGGAGGCACATGTATGATTGCTTCATGCTGAAATAACCCTAGTTCTGAAAAGCATGCCTTGGCAAAAAATAAATAAATAAATAAATAAATAAATAAACAAAAAATGGAAATGAATGTTCATATGATTCATTGCTTTTGTTAGCTTGAGCATCATTTTGCGAACACATTTACAACAGAAGTCAACACTGTAATACGCCTACATGACTGTTTTAACTTGAAAACAAAGCTCAGGCCAAAGCAGTTGTGGAGGCAGATTACAATGTTGATTTCTGTTGTAAAAAAAAAAAAAAAAAAAATTTTCAAAATCACTAACGCTAAGTATTAAATAGCAATTGTGCTAAAGACAAGAATGATGCCCCACATCATGCAGGTTGTTGAGGTGTGATGTTGCTTTTATAAATGCTGTGACTGATGATTTTGGAAAATCTATGGATATCATAGAGACTGGGTGAGGACAAAAAAACATTTTTAGTCAGTAAACCCAATAACACCCTCGCGACATTCTAAAACATCCAGCCTTGCACTGGAGCAGCAAAATTTGCACATGCAAACACCATTCATGTTACTCATGCAGATAATATAAAAAAATAGTTATTCCTCTATGATTTCTCTATGAACTTCCAAATAAAGTTTCTGTATTCCATAGAGTAAATCAGGTATTATTCTTCAGTGCGAAATTAAATGTAATGTTTTGGAAATACAAATTAGTACATTTAAAATATATTGCAATATACTACAATGAAATATAAATTTAATATCAAAAAACACTAATTCAAATTACAATCAAGCACTTTACATGTGCGTCAGTATATAAGTCAAAACATCAAAATAAGTGTATTTTCTTTAAAGCATGACAGACCACTATTTAAAATTTACTTTAAAGTAAAACTTAATATGACATTATTATAAAATGTATTTAAGTGTGTTAAGAAACATATTCATAATGTACACTATTTATGTACACTTGAGTTTCTGAGTTCTCAGAATCCTTGTATCTGCCAATGTTTCATTTACTCAATGGCTTTCAGTGCTGATTAAAAAAAGAAGACATAATCATGGCTGAAAAGACAAACAATTCAATCCTTTCCTAACAGCAAACCTGTGCCTCTGAACTTCGTAGAGAACATGATTTTCTCCAAAGATCAGACTCTGGGTACTTTATATAGCTGTTCACAAGGATAATGACTGAGAAATCTTTCTAAGGTTTTCAATCATGGCACCTGAACAACAACCAATTTACTGGGTGATACGAGCTCTCTCTCTCTCTCTCTCTCTCTCTCTCGCTCTCTCTCTCTGTATGTGTGTGTGTGTCTCTTGTTGTTTTTTCCAACACTGGAAGGACTAAAATGACAAAGTAAAACCTGAAACCACCTGCATTGTTGAGAGCAGCCAGTAATGCCCATAAGGAAAACAACTAAATGAACATACAAATAATATATTGATGAAAATGCAAAATGCCACAGTGAGGGTTACTTTTAGGAGTATGGGATAAGATAAAAAAAATAAATAAATAAATAAATTCCATTCTCACTCAATTCTCACATGACAGAAAAACAAACGTGTGTTATTATTGGTTTGTTGGCCTTAACCTCAGGACACCTACAAGGCATCATTCTTGCATATCCTAAAATAGTAAGATCAGCACTGTAATCTATTTCGACAGCCCTGTCAACTCACTGACAACATGCATTGTCTGAATACAGCCTGAAGGCATGACATGAATGTGGGTTTTAGAGGGCAGATGAAACACCATTAAAACCCCAATGAAACTCCTTTCCTGTCTTTACACGAGTCATCAATATTTCTGTAGTTTACAAACTGTGTACACACATTATGCAGACTGAATAATAGCTGCTTTTCCACCATTTTGTCGAACGGTTCTCGATGAAAACAATTGGTTGGACTGGAGACTGAACTGGAGTCATGTGGATAACTGGGATGTTTTTATCATCTGTCTCATTCTGATGGCACCCATCACTGCTAAGGGTTCATTGGTGAGCAAGTGATGTAATGCTACAGTACATTTCTTGGATGGCCTGAAGGTGAGTAAATTTTCAGCTAATTTTCATTTTTGGGTGAATTATTTCTTTAATTATTCTTTTCTTTAATTATTATTTCTTTAATTATTCTTAAAAAACAAGAGCAGATCCCCCAAACCACCCAGAGTACAGATGCAGCCGACACATTTTTAGACACCCTTACTGTAGTGATTAAGAGTGGCTGGATGGTGACCAAGACAGCTGAATGGCTGACATTCACCTCTGCAATGTGCTACCCTTCAACAACTACACAACAATAGAGTCTCATTAATCATCTGCAACAGTAAGAGGACTGCCATAATTATAAGTGACTGCAGTTGTGCCGTGTAAAGTTGTGCCTGGAAAAAATAAAAATAAAAAATCACATTCACAGATCTGTGCTAATTATTCATGTCTCATTCTTGAGCACTTGACCATATCAAGTAATTAGGAGTAAGCACATAGTGCTGATAATGTGTAATGCACTTGCTAATGACTTGAATGAATGCTATATGATAAAAAGAACATTGATTATTCAATATTTCTATGCATTACCTACAGGTAAACACACAGAGGTTATGCTTATGGCTCTGTTTAGCCCAAGCCATTAATATTTAACAGAGCTGCCACTAGCCTCATTAGCCTGGTGATTTATGTGCACAATGAAGTAAAATATGGATGCATAAAATGTACATTAAAGGAGAGCAAGGAGAACCGATGTGGAGAGTGAGACAGAAAGAATATTGTATTGATGGTGATTCATATGTTAAATAGAGAGGTACTTCAGTGTGTAATGTTATGTTAACCCACAGTTCTTCAGAAGAATCATTTGGGGACCAAAGTTCACTGTAGAAGGACACATTTAAAAAAGCCGGTCCATAAACAGAATAGATCAGAATGCAGGAGTTTTGAAAAAGAAGCTGTTTTTCAGTGGCGGCTCGTCAGGGGAGCCACAGCCTCCCCAAAATGTTAAGGTGAAAATGAGAGGAGGACTTTTTAAAGTTAATTAAAATTCACAATTAATTTCAGTTAATGTCTCAGAATGTGTATTTTTGTTTGTAATTTCACAGCTGTAATACCATAACATGTTACTGAAGTTGGAAAGGTTAATGTCTCAGAATCGAATGTGCCGAATCTGCTGATGTAATTACAACCGCGGCACTAATGTTAGAGAAGGGGAGGGGGAGGCCAGGGCAGAGATGAGCTCTTGTGCCTCAGTTGGTAAAAAAAAAAATTTGCCAATCAGCATTGAGTGTTCACTTTCAGCACTGAGAAGTGTTGAGAAAAGAAACCTCGTAAAGGAGGCTAGCCTCCCTTCTGGTATCAACCAATCAGAGACGTAAATTATGTGCTATTAGTTGGAACGTCTGGCGCTGCACTGATAATGATCCAAGTTCATATGATGAGTAGCAATGTTGAATATTTGATCGCCAACATATTTACCAAGTTGTCATTCAAACAGTATATATACAAATTATATATATATATATGTTCATATGATGAGTAGCGATGTTGTATATTTGTTTGTATATTTATATATATATATATATTTACGACCATTAAGATTTGTGTGTGAGTGTGTGCGTGTTGTGACATTAATTTCATCATCTTTTAGCACCTTTGCAGTTTTTGTTACTTTAATGCAAAATCCTCACTACAGTAAATATAAAAAATTATTACAAATGCAAATATAGAATTAACATGAACACAACTCAAAAGAGGAAGCAGCAAATCTAAAACCACAATCATGTTGCTAGTGTTTAAGGGCACATCACAATAAGGTACTGAGGGGGATGCAAGATCTCTACAAGCTCCCTTACAAAAAAAAAAAAAAAAAACCTTGAGAGCAAACAGGGCTGAATGTACTCAAAGGTTACAGATCCCCTGTCAAATGCCAGGAAGATTTTTCCAGAGCCACTGGAAAGGGTAGCATACCAAGTCATCTTCACAGAGATACTGTATAGAAATTCAAGACACCTTTTCTACTTCAGAGAGACTTTTTTGCTTTTGTCACATAGGCTTAATCCTTTTATGATTTGTCAAATCTTATCTTACAAATTCCCACCTGACCTGCACAGTCTGTCTGCTTCTTTTAAAGAGTGGGGTAAAATTTATCACAATAAGTGTTGATTACTTGGGAGTGAGCAGTCTTTCTGTTCCATGTAAAAAAAAAATGGTCATACACTCTTAAAAATAAAGGTGCTTCAAAAGGTTCTTCAAGTGATGCCATAGAATAAACATTTTTGGTTCCACAAAAAAAATAAAAAAAAGAATAATAATAATAATAATTCAGTCACAAGAACCATCTCTTTCTTACCTTTTTATAATCTGAAGAACCTTCTTTCACCACAAAGAACCTTTTGTGAAACAGAAAGGTTCTTCAGATGTTAAAGTTTCTTTATGGAACCATTTAGATAAAAAGGTTCTTCTATGGGATCGTGAAGCACCTTTATTTTTAAGAGTGTATGGGTTTGGAATAACAGGAAGCTGATGAAGTGATGACTGCATTGTAATTCTGGGGTGTATTATTGCTTTAGTCACATTAGCTCAGGTTAGTGAGTAATAATGATTCACTCTACTCTCTGGTCACAACTGTGATCACATTACAAAAGATCTAACTATGTTAAGCATGCATACGTTTCCAACAGAGCTCTAAAGTCAGCAATGCACTCAAGTGCTGACATTTGAGCTGCAGGCCAAATTCATTCTGTAACATTCACCTCAAAAAACCTAAAGAGATTAGCCATGAATAATTTTCCATTGACTAGATACAACTTTATTGTCATAAAACATGCCACATTAATGTTTTTGTTTTATTTTATATTTAATTTAATTTTATTCTATTCCTGTCATGCATAGCTGAATTTTCAGCAGCCACTGCTTCAGTCTTCTGATTTTATGTTCCTTCAGAAATCATTCTAATATGTTCATTTACTGTTCAGTTATCATCAGTAATTATTAATAATGGTTCTTATCATTATCAATGTTAAAATAGTTTTTACTACTTAATATGTTTCTGGAAACCATTATACTTTTTTCAGGATTCTTTAATGAATAAAAAGTTCAAAAGGACTGCATTTATTTTAAATAGAAATCTTTTGTAACATCATAAATATCTATACTGTCACTTTTTATCAATTTAATGTGCCCTTGAAAAAAAAAAAAAAACGTATTTACCTAACAATTTTTGAATGGTTTTAATAAAAATATGAAGCAGGACAACTGATTATAATAATATATGTTTTGGAGTACTGGAGTAATGGCTGCTAAAAATTCAGCTTTACCACCACAGGAATAAAATACATATTAAAATCAAACAGAAAACAGTTATTTTAAATTACAATAATATATCACAATATTACTGTTTTTACTGTATTTTCAAATAAATGCAGCATTGGTGAGAGTGTCTTTCAATTTTATTTATTTTTATTATTATTTAAAACTTTTGACTAATAGTGTATAAGCACAGAAAGAAGCAAAAATGTGCATAATGGCAATAGGATGGCAGTACAGCTGAGAGGAATAAGCTGATATGATGTGCAAAAATCTTTTTTTCAAGGTCCACAAAAACATTCCCTTCTGGTCTCCTTGGATTTAGTGACTTTAATTCAGTCGTACCCTGGACAGAGTGCCAGAAAGGCCTCCAGAAGTCAATCTGGTAATGAAAACATAAGGAACACGACCCGCAGCCCTTTCGCTCGTGTGACCTTTTGAGCTCAGCTCTCGTTTCTTCACTAAACAGGATGAGCTATACTTCACCTACTGATTACTCATCACGAAAACATCAAATGACTGCTGGCTCTGAGATTGTTGAATATACAGAAGAAACACACCTGTTTACACCTGCATCTCTGATCAACGAGCACTTCCGTCACGTTACTCTTTCATCGTATGCATGTTGTGACATTTACTATGCTTTTAGTGACAGAAAATAAGAGGAGACTGGTGCTTCTTTTCCAGCGACCCACAAAAAAGACAAAAATAACAAGCACACAGCAGGCCGTCTTTAGGTTTTTCTGTATCCAGCAGAGAAATCTGCAAGGCTGGGGATCATAAGGGTGAACTCTGGGGTTACCTAGAGAGAAGCTAGCAAAACATATTGCACAAGCTTACGGTTTTAAAAGAGCAGATCGGCCGCAGTGTTAAAGGTGAACCAGGGGGTCGCTGAGATAGTGTGTACATTTCAAAGGTCTAGGGCTTGTGAGGATAAAGTGGAACTCTGAATTAATCTTTTGCTCTTTTCCTCATAACAGCAGGATAAACTAGATTTGCTTTACATGAGGGAAATACTGCACCAGTGCATGCAAGTTGGTATAGTTGTAATTTAGGAAAGTTTAGGTTTTAGTCATTTAGTGTAAATGTTGTGCTGTATCAGAGACACTTTGTGTTGGTGTTTTGATTTTGAATGAAACAGTGTTTTTGAACTAATCTTTTAAGTGAACAAATAATTCTTGTTCACTTCCATGTGCTAATTCATGCTTTCATTTACTGACGTCTCTCTCTTTTTAAGCGCCTGACTGCTTTGTTGAATTAATAATGCAGAAGTTTAATATGAGACCAGTTTAGAATGAATCCTAATTTGAATGTTTGCAGAATATTGATATAAAGAAGCAAATTAGCAGGATACTATGACAAAGTGTCTTTCTTTTTTTATTCAAGCATAATTGTCTTCGATAATTGGCCAGCTATTCCATCAACATTTCCATTATCTTGCATAGAGTGCTGCAGGGATGATATATTTTTGAAGTCCAAATCCCGGAAATGGTTAAATGCTTGAAATAAACTATAGTTTGCACAAGCTCAAAATATTTTCAGGTTTTATTCTTCAGCATAAAATACATCGGTTAAATCCCTCGTGATTATTTGAAAGCTCGTACTTGGATTGAAAAAGACGGATGTTAACAAGTGGCTAAATAGAACTACCGAGGACATCAGGGATGTTAAATGTCATCACCGAATAGGAAAACTCATCTACTTGCTAATCCACTTTTACAGCCTCGTGCTTTAGTATAGGGAAAATGTGAACTTACCATTTGGTCTACAACCAGCATAATCACTGCATAATTGCTGTACTGCTTCCACAATCTTTCATGGTTTCAGGTCAAGGTTTTAAATCCCCAAAATGAAGCTTTTCTCTTAAACTGATACATTTTCTGCCCCGTGTTTTACTTAATATGCACACAGGTATATTTACGCTGCTGAAATGTGCTGATGATCTGAAAACTAAACATGTATGTGATCTCTACTGTGTTATTCTGCTCAGATTAAAGTATATTAAAGCTGGTCTGTGTTCCTTCACACTATAATTTGTGCTATTTGCTGCAATTAAGTCTGTGATCAAACCTTCTCAATGACAAACTAATAAATGCAAAAATGGATATATACTATTTTGTTTGCAATTGAGGTTGGTAAATAAAAGGACATACATCCTCACATTTGGAATTATTATTATTATTATTATTACGAATTTCACTGTTTTAGCTTTGGAGAAAAGTTTCTTAATTATGTACCAGTTTTCATTATATAGAGAGTGTTAATGATGTAATAAATCAGGAAACTATTATGTTTTTATTTTATAGAGATTATTATTTATTTGATGAATTTATGTTTTTTTGTTTCTAATTGATTTGATTTGAAATAAAGTCAATTATGATTAATCATGATTAATAATTGTGATTATAATTTGAGAAAAGTAGTCATTGGTATTTTTTAAACTGTTATTGTGCAGCACAAATGGAAACCTGTTCATACTTGTAATTTGCTGCAATATGCCAATTGCAAAAGAAAAAGTAAAGGTGAAAACTGATTGTTCAAACAGGTTGAACAAACAGGTGGTCCTGCTTCAAATTCACCCTATTGGCTGAGTCTGAAGTTCAAGCAAACAAACAAATGATTTGATAGCACCAGTCAGTGCTCATACTTTTAAGAGAAATCAACCTTTGGATGTATGATTTACAGTCTACTAAGATGTAGTATTTTAGCATTTTAACAATAAAAAAATACACACTTCAGTTTTAAATTTCACTCAGAAACAGCAATACAGAATGTGGTGAGAGTATCACAGTACTAAAGTGCTATCAAATCATTCTAATCACTCCAGGAATGTGCCAAGCTTGAGACGATTTCAGGACACTGAATGCACAATGAGAGAAAAGAGTCACACATATGCTTTCTAGAATTTACTGGGTAGACTATTTAATTAAAAAAAACTTTTAATTTAATTTAAAAGTTATAATACAATGCAATGTTCAAAATTCAAACTGATTTGCAGTGCCTATATAAATATATATAGGCATTGTAAATCAATTTGAATATTGAATACACACACACACACACACACACACACACACTGTAAAAAAATCTGAAATAGTATTTTTTTTGTAAAACGTACTCAAGTAAACCTTAAAAAATGTGAAAATTATTATTATTATTCTTTTTTTGTGTGTGTGTGTGTAAAAAGGTAAAAAAAAAAGGTCCATAGAGAAGACCAGGGAGAGGTTGGTTGCGACTAGGGATATGCCGGTATCTAATCTTCATGTTGCGATTAATTTCTCATGCTTTTATCACGGTATACGGTATTATCACAATATTTTAATTTAGTTTCAGAAAAAGTGGTCATAATACAGTATAACAGATTTAATAACTTTTTTCTCATAACAAAAATAACTGAATATTTAAATACAATAAAGCAATACAGAAAAATATATGAAGTTAAACGTTTTACACAGATTAAAGTGCAAAAGAACTATAAAGACCAATAGGTATCACTTTACAATAAGACCTCATTAGTTAACCTTAGTTAATGCATTAACATTCACAATGAGCAATAGCTACATTTGCTACAGAAGTTATTAATCTTTGTTAAAAAATACAAGTATTAGTTCATGTAAGCTCATTAAATAACACAGTTGCAACTTCCGTTTATTAAATAACGTGTTATTAAATATTGGAATACCTAAGATTAATGAATGTTCAGAAGAATTTTTCATTGGCAGTTTATGTTAACTAATGAATTAACTAATGTTAACTAATGAAGCCCTAATGTAAAGTGTGAACGAACAATAAAGAATCAAAACATTTTCAAACAATATCTAGGGCATTTTGTAGTCCAGATTAATATGTTTAAAAAAAAAAAAAAAAAAATGTATAGCCTATTAAGTCTAAATATTTAAGTATTTGGTGCTGTGATTAACACAATAGCAAATCCACAAATCTGAATGGCTATTTAAATCTATTTAAATACATTTTAGAAAGTAGCAGCTTCTTTATTTATGGGGTTTCCAGGGTAACAGCTGCATTTTCTGCAGTTTAGCCCCATCTGCTGTCAGAGAGAGAATGTGCTTTCATTCAGCGCGTCTCGCGTTCCCCCTTGTGCTTTTAATGCTTGCTTGTTTACATCAGAGCGCACACGCGTCTTTCAAGCAGCATACAGCAGTGTTGTGCATTTTGACCAGTTGATGGGAAAAGTATTCTTAAAATGCATCCCAAATTCTGAATAATTTGTAATGTAAAATTATTCACGGTATTTAGAAGTGCCCACGATAACAATATCGTGCACATTCATTACCATGATATATCGCATTACCGGATACCGGCACATGGATAGTTGTGACACATTTGAGATTCTCGGGCTACTAATTGCTGACCTCTCTGCAGTTTGCCCCAGGTGAGGGTGGATAATGTGATCATCTACATGCTGCAGGGGGTCAGTACACACCTGCTCAAAGCTGGCTTCTTTGATTTCTCAAGTGCCTTCAACACCTCCAGCCAGCATTACTGGCAAGGAAGCTAGAAGTAATGCAGGCTGATACCTCTTGGGTCACCAGGCTGTCACTGGCTGTCAAGTTCAGATGCAGTTTTGCTCTGATTATTTAAAATAAATATGATATATTACGTTTGAGATCTGAACTTGGGTCCCTGCATTTGGCAGAGGCTTTTCTTGAATAATAAGCTGTATCCGAAATCACATACTGTCTAGTATGCACTACACTGGTTGGAAACCAACCCAGGCTTGTGCTTGTGGTGAAATTTCTCCAACACATATTACATACTGTACATAATTGCAAGTTTCGCTGCATTTTCGAAGTGAAATGTCCAACATGCATTCTATACGTGACTGTGGCCACATTTGTATTATGTTGCTTCAGGCATGTATTGCGGTGGTTCAGAATTCAAATGTCTGGGGAGTGTTGCTAAAAGGTTAATGCTCTGTCGTGTTGGAAAATAACATAACCACTACACCAAACCCAACCCTACACCTACCCGATAGTGTCAACGGATGCAAAAGCGATATAAAAAGACATTCTCTGATGCAACAGTGCTATTGTTGCTTCCTTGAACTGTTTTGACGAACTGTAGTTTCACAGGATTTGTACTGGAGTGCTTCACCTTATACGTAAGTGCAACGCTGTATCGTGTGAGCTACTGACTGTGTTAGAAAACCCATACGTAAGAAGCTGTAAATGTGATGCTATTGTTTAAAAGTAACAGTTTTCAAATCTCGCAACATGTTAAAATTGTTTTAAACATTGTTTAAAACAGTACAATGAATCTCTTATTTAAATCGTATCTACACGTTGTTACAATGAGAGGATTCGTAAGCTTGCAGAACTCAGCACTTGACAAAAACTCGGCATTTTGAGTGGTTAGTGAACATTTGATGCTCTCCAGAATACAAATACACACTGGAGCGTTTGCCAAATGTTTAGCTAATATCAGATGGGGCCCCTGATTCCCCTGGGCTCTAAGCGGCCCCTTACCTCATTTATTGGGTAAGTTGAACAGTGAAGCTCCTGAGCTGCCAGCAGCCTGTGTTTGTGTCAGATGACACGTAATTTTTTTTAAACAGTGCTTGTTTTAAACAAAATACCATAGTAATCCCTTGTTCCAGTGTCTGATGATACTGGTCTTCATCAAATACAGAGTGACTTGCCCAGACTCTGATTGTATTGAGAATGAACAAAGTCCCTTTAAGGAAAGTCAGTTCCCTGTGCAGCTATTTTCAATCTAGCCAGTAGACAGGTACAGCTTTTATGTGTGTGTATTATTTATGATAAAATGAGGCAAATTGGTCTAATTTTTATATAAAATGATGTCAAGATGCAAAGCAATAGACATTATTTTCATTATGCAAAATATATAGTGGTGGACGAAGTACACAAATCAAGTACTTGAGTAAAAGTACAGATATGTGTAATAAAATATTACTCCAGTAAAAGTAAAAGTACTCCTTTTTTAATTTTACTTGAGTGTTATATGTACTTAAGTAAAAAAGTACTGATAGGTAGATTTATTTAGCAATTTTATATAGGCTACTTAATTTAATTTTACATTAGCACATATTTTTATAATCCTATACTGCTCAAAATGCCTGGGATTTTCCCAAAATAACCACTATATGGAGATTGTTGTTGACATGGACTACGCTGACGAGAATGATGTACGTTAGTAATGTTCACTGTGAAGCTTACACTGCAATGTACCTGAGATAAAACAGATCCGACCATCTGATTTTCACCAGCAAGAAAAAAGTGTTTTAAAGTGTGTTGTTTAGCAGAACATCACAGTTATATATGACATGAGAATAAGGCCTGAAGTTAGGAAGAACATTTTAAGGAAAATATAATTATATTTTCATAATGATTTTTTTCGACTCAAACCTTGTCTGTGGTGTGAAAACACTCGTGGCCAAATGCCCCCAGAGGGCTTCACTTCTCAATCTGATAATTACTGTAGTTACCATGTTCTGAACATCACATCCTTTCTTTTCCCTCAGATGTAATCTATCTAGATAGTTGAATAAAAATATTTGGACTTTATATCTAAAAATAACCTCAACTTAGCACCAGCAAGCTTGTTAGCTAGACAGTTAGCATCAGCTAACAATATTTACTTATTTTCAGTATGGTTGTGAATAAACATTCATATCCGTCTACTCGGCTAGTTAATCATAAAAATATAAAAATTTATACGGTTGATAAACAATATAAAAACACACATCACATGTAGTGTTTTAATAAAACTGTTAACATTACGACAGCGGGGAATTTGAATGTGCATGAGTTTAGTTTATTAAATTATTATAAATTTTTTTGACCTAAAACATGACACAGATGTTGATGTGTCTGCATTCAAGCATTTCAGTGGGCTTAAATAGATCACCCTTTACAGCAGATTTAGTTCACAAACAACTGACGGTTTTGACCTAAATATGGTTTTCAGTTACAATTAATCCTAAAATTCGACATTAGTAACTTACTTTTAGCAGCATCAGTCACGTGTGCGCTCACAAGTTTTTCCGGTTCTTTGTGAATTCAGTTCACTGGAGACTCGCACTAAACGGTTCATTTGAATCAGTGAGATGTCGACTCGAGAACAGCTGCAATCGGATCATTATAATTTGTGAATGAATCATTTGGTGCGATTTGCGAACCGATTTAAAAGGTTCATTGAAAAGAACCTGTTCGTTCTTGAATCAGACACCGCTTCTGCGTGTTGGACATTGTGACTTTGTTATCTGATCTTACATGTTTTTTGCAAAGATTCTGTTTGTTGTAGATTCTGTCTTATGCTTTGGAATGTAGTGAAGTAAAAGTAAAAGTTACTCAAAATAAAACTACTCCAGTAAAGTACAGTTACTTGAAAAATGTGCTTAAGTACAGTAAGGAAGTAAAGCTGCTCCGTTACTGACCACCTGTTCGTTCTTGAATCAGACACCGCTTCTGCGTGTTTTTCATTTTTGTTTGTTATTTAATCTGGGTATGTTTCTATGAGATTTTGTTGTATGTTGTTATTGTTAATATATTAACTTCAGTATGCGTGTTGGACATTGTGACTGAAAATATAATATCTATGAAATTACATAAAAGTTTTCTTTTTTAATTCAGTGGTTACATGTGAACCACTTTTAATTAAAGATGGGCGCTTTTTATTTCACTTCTTTTGGACTGATGCACTGTAACATCCACTGAGTGCCATTAAACAGCTTGAAAGATCGAAGACAATTTTTAATATAACTCTGACTGGATTCGTCTGAAAGAAGAAAGTCATATACTGTGAGTCATTTATGGGCTCATTTTCATTTTTGGGTGAACTAACCCTTTAATATCATGCACTGTTATAGCAAAAGTGTTGGAAATGGTTAGCCAATAAAGCTCCATCTTTTATATTTATACCATTCTATATACTGTATGTTGGAAACAAGAAATAGCTTTTACTAACACCCCATGCATTATTTAAAGAACAATGTCAGACCAAGATCAAGGATAAAATACATCAAGATGACAGCAAGTATAAGGATATATAAGAGGCTGCATTAGCACAGAAAATATCTAAATTATTCAATTTTTATTTGGTTGCTTGTGTGGATCTCTCACTCACACACCTGTGCAATAATATAATTGCTTTCTCAGTTTTTTTTTGTTTCATTTTGTCTTCATTTCTAAGTGATTTTTTTTTCCTCTCCTGTTGTCTTTCTCTTTCTGTGTTTCCCTGAATCACACTTCCACTTTTTCAGAGACATGCTCCCATATGCCCTCCCAGATGTTCTCACACACCACATCAAGTAAACCACATAAAATTGCCTGAAGGCTCTTGAACTTCCATTCTTATTTTGGGCAGTGAAGAAGGTCTCATTTGTTCCCAAATGTTTAGGAGAGAAGCATAGTTTAGGGTGACACTGTTCCGTATCTCTCCAATGAAGTTTTCAGAAGCTGGCATGTAAGCGCCTCAGAACATAAATAATGGATTTATCAAGTCAAGCAGCCAGCCATGCAGATGTACATACCAAAAGCAATGTTATCTTTCTGGCTACCATATAATTTATTCCCCCTCAGCACAAACTAATGCTAAAAGCAATTCAGAATGGAATTTTCCTTTAATAAAGGTAAAAGACTTAGGCAGAGCAACTTTTATCCACCTTTAACCTAGTGGATCTCAAGGGGTTGTGACTGAGAAACTGAAGTCTTTTCTAAAAGGGTCACAGAGAGCAAGGAAAAATGCTAAATGTAAATAATAAAATGCATCTAACAATATAAACATGCATAAGACACATCTAGTTTGTGCAAGATTCGGCAGACTACTGCAATCTGGTGTATTTTACTGGGACTCCACCACAACAGCCCACTAGTTTTGCTCAGTCACTGCACTTACATCTTCTAGCTTGAAAGCTCCACTGAGTTTGGGTCTGATAGATCTGATAAAACAGTGGACAAAGGGTGATATCAGGTCATATCAGGTTAGCTACTTACCCACTTATCTTTCATTGATTGTTTATTTACTGTAAATGTCTCGCTTGTTTATGTACACTGAGGGTTGAAGTGTCTTTCTGTGACTCCACTGGTAAAGGATGATGTTGGCAACACCAAGGCTATGAGTTCAACTCCATGCAAAAACACACACTACCTTGAAAAGTTTGGGTGTTGGATTGTTTATGTTTTTGAAAGTCTCTTATGCTCATCAAGGCTGCATTTATTTGATAAAAAAAAAAAAAAAAAAAACGGTTAAAAGTAACATTGTGAAATAATATTTCCATTTAAAATAACTGATTTCAGTTGTGCTGCTTAATTTTTTTTTTTTTTTTTTTTGGAAACGGTGATATAATTTTTCAGGATTTTTATTTTTTTTATTTTTTTATGAATTGAAAGTTATTTATTTAAAACAGTTTTTTTTTTTTGTAACAATGTAAAAGTCTCAATTTAATGCATCCTTGCTGAAAAAAGTATTGTGTTAAAAAAAAGCATTTCACTGACTCCATGTTTTTGAAAGGTAGTGTATACTGACAAATAATAAACACACTTGTCAAATGCACGATTATTGTGTTTAGAGGTGCTAATTTTTTTTTCTTTGTTTTGCTTGTGCATTTTTTTCTCATGTTTGCTTTTAACAACACTGTTGGTTAAGTTTAGTTTAGAGTTCATAAGAGGTGGGTATGTTATTTTCAAACACAATAAAGCATTAACCTTTAGGAGCACTCACTGAAGATTACTTTGCAGAAACTGAAACTGCAGCAAAATGTGCAAAAAGCGATGATCTTTTCCATAATGTAATGGATATAGCCACAACAAAGCTATAAATATAATACCAAGGATTTCAGTCCCTAAAAACTCCCTAAAAAATGGGACAACAGCTCGACAAACACCAGCTCAGGCCTCGTCACTGCTCTGTATAGAATCTGACAAACAGAAGGAAACTGTGAGGTAATGCATTATCAACACACATCAGTGTTTTCATCAGTACATGCTCACGCTAGTGAAGTGAGCTCAGTCTTTCATCGGCTGGAAATTCTTTTTTTGAAAGTGTTTCCAACAGTATTAATCTCCTGTGCCATTACTTTAGTTCCCTATTTCTCAAAGAATTTGAATGATTATTAAAGCTAAATAGCTATGGATATCATTATAGTTAGCATCTATAGTGTGAATGGGCCTTAAAATATGTTGTGCTGTTGTACCATCCCCAACACAGCGATGTTTGACTCAGGTTGTGGGGTTTGTTGACAAAGTGTTGAAAAGCTTTAGTGCATGTTTAAAGGGGTCATATGACGTTGCTAAAAAGAACATTATTTTGTATATTTGGTGTAATGCAATGTGTTTATGCAGTTTAACGTTAAAAAACCCACATTATTTTCCACATAATGTACATTATTCTTGCTCCTCTATGCCCCACCTTTCTGAAACGCGTAGATTTTTACAAAGCTCATCGTTCTGAAAAGTGAGGTGTATGCTGATTGGCCAGCTATCCAGTGCATTGTGATTGGCCGAATACCTCAAGCGTGTGACGGAAATGTTACGCCCCTCACCATACTGTGATGCTGTATCCCGACGCGAAGAGACCAAAACAAAAAAACGCATTACAAAAGAGGCATTTGCTGCTCCAGTGGGGACATAATTACTGATTATAATGACTTATACTGCCTTTTTTACGCGGTGCGCTGACATAATTTAGGATTATGTTTGCTTTTGTGGTGTGAGAAATGACAAACAACAAGCGCTACTCTGTGTTTTTTGGGCGTAACGTGCAATAAACCAATCAGAGTCTCATCTTCAATTCCCTTTAAGAGCCAGTTGTGCAGAAGTGCCATGATAGATTTGCTATTTGCAATTGCCCACGGCTGAATTTGGCAAGCACAAAGACAGAACATGTCTCCGAAATGAAACGGAGCTGCTCGTGTACGAGCAAATAGATAGCCTAATTCTGATACATGCGATGACTATACATTATGACATGTAGGTATTTTTATATTTAATTAGCCTACCAAAAAATTATTATGCATTGCAATCCTTTAATTTTTGATATTTGGCATGTTTGTGTGCTGCTGTGTGTCCCTGTCTTTTTAATAATCAGCGTGTACACATGTTGTGGACCCGCCTATACTAACACGCTCTTTAAATAACAAAGTAAAAAACATTGCACCAGACTTTAGACCAGGTTTGAGTTGGTCTATGGCACAGTCTATTTTCAGCACCTTAAAATAGCAAATGCGCCAGCAATGCGCCTGAACACACCTCTTTTTTAGACCAACACGCCCATGGGCGCACAAATGGGCGCAAATGCATTTGCTAATTAAACGACATGGCACTGGACGGGAAATTAGACCAACACGCCGGTGTGCGAACTAGTGGGCGCAATTGTGTTTGGTATTTAGTTGAATTGCACCGGGTGTATGATAGGGCCCTGTGTGTCAGAAGCGCCAGACTCTCCTTGCAAAGTTGCAATTGCCCCACTTTGTAGTTGCAGATGTTTATAGAAGCATTTTAGCAGACTGGTTCAGGAAACAGTCCTCGTCCGCCCAGCAAAATGCACTGCACACATCTAAATATTTGGGTTGAGCTGTTCTGGAACTTAACTTGATTTCTAGTTGTGTCCTCTTACAGAAGGCCAAACAAAATAGTTTCGCTTTCACAATGAAACACACAACGTCTTCAATACGTGGCGAAGGTGGCAACAGCAAGAATAAAAAGTATGCCTTCTTCCACTTTCTTTGCATGAACATTTGGGCGGCGTTATGCAGAGGTTCCCCACATCGTGAAATCCAACATGTGGGTTTCTTGTTAGAAAGAGCCATTTTTTTTTTTAGGAGGGTGTGGTTGACATCTTAACTTTTATAAAGAAATATATCTTTGGATTTGAGACTTTAGTAAAAGCTTTTAGTTTAGTTTTGAGACTTTCTTTATGCACCAAGAGCATGTAACACTCCAAAGAGAAAGGAAAACTTGAAATCACATCATATGACCCCTTTAAGAAATACCACACACTAAAGTGGTGAAGCTGTTTATTAAACTCACTCCTGAATGAAATCTTTTTTTAACAGGATTTAAGCTTTCATTCAGGAGCAGATTCAATAGCAACTAAATTTGCACCTAGTTGGATTATTTTAATGTTTATTCCATTATATTGAAAAAAAAAAAAAAGAATGAAAACTGTGCCAACCTGTCTCATTCTCACAACACTGTGAAATGCAGATGTGAATGAACAACTTGAGAAGTGGAGGGAATATACAATTTGACTGATTTGATTGAATGTTAATAATGATAATAATAACAATAGTAATAATTATAATAATAACTATAATTATTATTTTTTTATAATATCAGATAATATTATGAATAATAAGTTATTTTTATTACTTTCGTTATTGATATTTACTATTTTCTTTTAACTATTTCATACAGTAAATGCCTAAGTACAGTGGCCCAGTAGTGCGAAATGTCCACAACACAACGGGAACAAGCCACAACACAACAAAATTAGCACAACACAACAAATCACTACAACACAATGCAATCTTCCACTCCCTTTCTTGGCCACTTTAGAGGATGTGTTAAAGCTAAGCACTTTATACCAGAGGTAATGGTTTAACGAAATCCAAAATTTGGACATTTAGTACCATAGTACAATTTTTTTTTTTAAACCTTTAGCCAAGTCATTTATATAGTTATGCAAATTTAAAGTGTCATTTAAAAACGCCGGGTGCAGTAAAAGCTGTTTAACATTAGTAATAATGTTAGACCAACTCTTCATATATAAAGCCCTGCTTTAATGCATCATGCCCACGAGAAGCAGCGATGTGAAATTAATTCAACAGTAATAATAAATGCAAATTTCAAGAGTCCATAAAAATATTGGTATAGTATAGCTATGATACAGTAATTTTTTTTTTTTAAATTAAGGTTTTGTTAGTCCATTACCACTAGTATAAACTTACACGTTAGTTGTACACACCTTTATAGAAAGGCAGTGGCTATTTGCACTAAATGTAAGTAGCATAGATGCTGTTTACACTTATTGACAACAGAAGTATTTTCTTAGCATTTACATTAAGTTAAAAGATTTTATTTACACTATGTATTTTCTTTGCAACAAGTGTAAATAGTTGTTTTTGTGTATGTTGTGTATATAATAGTGGCAGATACTATTTGCACCTCAGTATTGTTGAACATTAACAGGAAGCAATAGTAATGTAGAGTGTAAATGATTATATGTATTAAAATTATTAAATGGATGCCACCTTATTTGGACAATAAAGCCCTCCCTACACTACCCCAACCCCGATATACTTCATTATTCAACAATTGATATGCACATTATTTACGCTTTACAAATACTTTCTTCATCGAATGTAAATGCCCTCTGATCCGATACATGATGAGAAAAGGGAGAAGAGGGAGTCTGGCAAAAGGCGGATTCTAACTTGGGTCGATCACGTCAGAAGCTACTTCTGTATGTCTTGCTACGCCTTTACAACTGTTACATGTTGAACGTCATTTTTTATTGTGTGTGGACCAACCAGATATTAGTGGGTGGAATTAGTTAAAATAACCTGTATGTCAATAAGGTGGTCTTTTTGTACATAATGTAAATAGACACTGAGTTATTAAAACAGCATCGTCATATGGGCTTCTGCCTCTAACTTGACACCTTTTAAAACATTTATGGATTCAGTGTGCAGTCCTATGGCACATTTTAATCTCTTAACATGAACCAAGCAGGGTCCAGAAGAAGTCACACATAGAGTGTGTATGTGTCCAGTAGGTCAAGGTTCAGCCGTCATCACGTAGGCCACAGATCAAGGTCAGCTCTTCCTGCTTGTTTACAAAACAGGCCACGCTTAACACACAGACATCAGGAGCCCACTCTGATGATGCAAGTCACTGTGATGTTTTTCTACCTCTCGCAGAGTGCCACTCATAGTCTAATCCAACTGAACAAATGCTACTCGCAGTGTCGGAGTGACTTAAGTTTTTGAGTTTGTGCCTGGTGTATTGTGTGTTTATGGCTTCTGAATGCTGAGTTAATTGGTTTTTGATTTAGGCGAGAGACGAGATGATTATTATTCATAAAGCTGTTAATGAATAATGGGTTCAGTAATTCCATTAAAAAATAAAAAATAAATAACAATGGCATACAATTTATCAAGTATTTGGGCATTTCGGAAAAGTGTCATAGCATAGTCTATAAGAGTACATGAACTCACTACAAGAGCACGGCTCCAACACGTCCAATTAATTCAGATGAATGTTTTAAACATTTGAAATTTTAAAAGGAAATGAAATGAAGTCATGTTTAATGTAATGTTTTACCTCAAAATTAAATAATAAAAATTATTCCACCCAACAAAGAAAATTCTGTCATTATTTACTCACCCTCATGTCATTCCAAACTTGTATGAGTTTCTTTCTTCTGTGGAACAAAAAAGAACCTATTTTGAAAAATTTTAGTAACCAAACAGTGTTGGGTCCATTTGACTTGTATTGTGCTGACCTGCATTTTATTTTTTGCCCATCCTATGGAATTCAATTTGACCTGAAATGGTTTTGGTTACCAACATTATTCAAAATATCTTCTATTTGTTTCCATCTAAGAAAAAAAAATGATGGAACGACATGAGAAATTAAATGATGACAGAATTTCATTTTTGACATCTATCCTTTTTAATCTCAGTCTATCATATTACTTGGGGTGTTCTGAAGTCATAAGCAAAGAGAACCATTCGGCCCAATAGTGGAAAAGCGGCTATAGTCATAGCTGATAGAGTATATGATTTTACTTGGGGTGTTCTGAAGTCATATTCCTTTAGAGATGAATTCGAGTATGTTTTTTTAGTTGTTGTTTGGGGGTGGTTAAGTTTTGATAGTTAAAGTTTAAGTCTGGTTCAACAGCACTCGTATAAGTGAAAGCGGGGTTACTGACACACAACGAGAGATCATGGAAAGATGTAAGTGGTACTGTATTAGAAAACTGTTTTACGATAGAAATGTTCAGTGACCGACAGTAATAGTCTATTTAGTGATGCAAAATAATCACCTTTTTTTATGAAATTTCGCCGTTTTGAATTGAAAATATGTGATCATGATTCTTGTTAATCATAAATGAACGTGACAAGAGACGTTTGCGTTTTTTACTATTAGACATACGAATAACAGTGAATGTGCACATTTAAAAATAAAATATTATTTTCAAATAGAGTAAATTGATTACTACTTCAAATGAAGAGATCAGATGCAAAAGCCTCTAATAGCCGTTTTAAATTTTCTTCAGAAATGAGCATTTTTATCAGGCTCCTATGTGTAGGTTCAGTAATTTCACTTTAATGGCAATGAATAGTTTCTTTTCTTTCCTATTAAAGTAAAATAACTGAACATAAACATAGGAGCCTAAGAAAATAACAATTTTAGAAGAAAATTTATATGGCACTCCTCATATATAACTACAAACCTAGAACTTATTTTAGCATTCTTGTTTACTTATTTAATTGCTTAATTATTATTATTATGCAGTAGATCTTACATTCTTGTGAGCGTGTGCGTGACCGTGATTCGTGCACAAGCATGTCAGTGAGTACAGTATCACAATCAATCAGATTATTGTTAAAGTTTGTTAAAGCTAGCCCCCCCCCTTTCACCCCCCACCCCCCACCCCCCACACACACAAAATTGCAGAGGGCCTTTCCTTACATCACCGCATTACCATGACAAACTTGAAAATGCTTTGTAATGCTATTTGAGGAGAACAAACAACATATACAGCACAGTTCATGTCAGATTTTGTTGCTGATTTAAAATATATTAATATACATAAATCTGAATTTGGCAAGGTTTTGATATTTCCCCATTTCCCCATTAAAACAGTTCTTGGATGCCTGCAATAGCTGCTCGGAGGCATTGCAAATATAGGTGAATGAGTGCACAGACTTTGCAGAAAAGGGTCTTCTGTGCCCGTGCCTCACAAACCGTGTCAGGGAAAGCTTGGGTCATGAATATTAATTATGTTATTCAATGTTTTTTGAAAAAGGCTGACGTTGGTATATGAGCCTGCAAGCCAAGGTAGGAACTGTATCACTTGCACATCCATTGAGCATTGATTTAATGAAATTTAATGATGTGTGTTAACAAATCTTATATGTATAAAAGTATTATTATATATAAACAAGGTTGAAGTGAGGTTGTGCTGGATGCCAGCATGTTTGTGAGTAACTGTGGCTGAATCACAGTCATACTGATATTCAATACAAAAGCAGGACTGTGAGCGTCTCTCACATCTCTGATGCACTGTCAGGGTTTGTTTTGTTATAATGACTGGAAAGTTTCTCTCTGTGATTACATCAGAAGCTCTCCTTGGTTATAACAGAAGGCTTGCATTTACAGATACAACAGCAATCTCTTTACAAATGAAATGTGTTGGAAAAATGTTAGCGGTAATGATGACAGATGACGTGTGCTGAGGACAGATGAGAGAGTAACATTCTACAGCACACCACTTCTGTCCTACTGTAGAGTCTACTAAATGTGATGCTGTACGACGGTGTCATTTTCTTGTTGAGCTTTCTGGACATGGAGAATATAAGCCATTATATCCAGAGAATTTGTTCAATCATGCCCATTTGTGGATGCTTAAACTGGTTTAGCTTCATAATAGACACAATTAATGTTTCTCCCGGTGATGAAGACAGAGATATTATTACCTTATATGAATATCAATGTCAGCCATACTACATTCCTATTTCAATAAAAGGGACAAGTACACAGCATTTTAACACTTGTCCATTGTTCTACAGATACAGCCCTTTTGACTAAAATCAAATCAGTTGTATGAAGTGAGAGAGAAGCTGATTATAAATATACTTTTAATTCATTCAATACCAAAAAATAAAAATAATGCAGTCTAATTTAAGAACCAATGATTGGCCGAGACAACTCTGATCATTCTGATCCTTCTGATCATTGAGTCTACAAAAAAGGAAATGGTGTCATTATCTAAAAAAACCAGAAAGCTGTAAGATGGAAATTTGATTAGAAACAACTAGATGATCTTCAGAGAAAAACGGAAGAAAAACTTGATAAATTCAGCATGCAATGACTTAGTGTCAAGATTCACAAATCCAACAGAGACACAATGGACTTTAAAGACCACAAAGTCTACACTTGGATGTTGGATAACCCAAAACCTCAGCAAAAACGAGGGGGATTGAGAGTCACAAGTTCTTCTGAATCAGATGATTCCTATACGTAGTCTTCTCAAACTATATCTTGACAAAGAAAATCATTTTGGGCCAGTTCAGAAACCAACTAGAAGAGGGTATCCGGGAAAAGGACTTTGGGAAATAACTTCACCCAAATGTTCTATTTTAAATCAACAAAAGAATGTGTTATTGTGTTTAACTTGTTGAGAAAAAAAATGCTTTGAAATTACATCTTGTATTACCTGCTCAACTTGTAAAATGATCTATATGTTAAAATATCCTTGTCAAAAAATATATATATAGGAAAATCATCATAACAGAATTAATGAACATAAATCAAGTATTAGAAGACAAGAAATAACTTCTCCAGTAGCTAGACATATCAACGAGCTGGGACATGAAATCAAACAATTGGAATGCATAGGTATAGAGGAGGTTTTAGGATAATGAGGAATTAGACCTTCATGTTTTCCTGTAATGAATTATAATTGGTTAAATCCATTTTAATATTTTGTGGAGTATATATTGAGTATTTACAGTGTGAGGATCAATGGTTATTTATGACAATGTATTTCTGATGATTTTAATCATTCTACTTTCCATTGTTATATATTTTAAAATTTTATTTGGGTAGTAGATGTTGGTGATTGTTTATTTTTTAAACTGTTTTATTGGGAAATTGTTATAAATATGGGATCCTCTGTAATTCATGTTATAGACATGGGTATATATTGCAAAGTGTTAGTAGATTGTTATACAGTATACAAATGGATATTCTCAAGCATTTAAATGGAATATGTGTGTTATTTTAGAAACTCAACATTGGCTAATGAATGATGACCTCAGTATAATTAGTAATTTAAAAAGTGGGTGGAGGAATTGAATTGTTCAATGCACTGAATAAGGCCTTGAGCTGAAACATTTGTGTTTTGTCCTGCTGGTGATTAATGTAAAATAAAACGCTAAAAGACGCTTATTTTTGTGAGTGTGGATCATGGTTTTATGAATAAATTTAACAATTATTATTATTATTATTATTACAACAAAATCACTAAAACTCCAATCTATCATAGTCTCTCAATGATACTAAAATAACAGTAATTTGGTGACATTAATTGCATTGAATAATGAGCTCTAATCCACTTGCATACATTTTATTTGAATAAATCAAAATTGCAGTGGTATGTCAGTGGATGAATATCAACAGGGTGGACCAAATTTGCTCATTGCTTAGTAATTTTACTGAAATGTATAGCGAACTGCTGCAGTTGCTTCATGTCACTAATAATAGTAAACAACAACCGTGAATGATACCTGCGATGTATTTTTTGTCTTTTTTTATTTTTATTTTTCATATTACAATGACACAGTTAACTTATCTTAAGGACTCAGTTAACATGCAACTAATTTTCACAGAGATGAGAGGCTGCTGCATGAAAGAGATCAGGATAATCTATTGAAATTGATGCAAATGATGATTAGCGATATTTGGGCACACATCTGGATCAGACTCAAACCTTTGTGCAGAGCTCTGATGAAAGCAACTGTGTGTTAACTTTAATGCCCTTTACTGTATAAACCAGAGATGCAGTATTTCTTTTTAGCCATTAAAACATATTTGGATCATTTTTTATTAAAAATACATTATTGTTTTATGATAATGCAATTTTAGTTGCTTTGCACTTTTGTGATAAACACACTGTCACAGAATGAGTCAGTCTCCAACTCTATGTGAAACTGTCACAAAAATATGAAGACAGTGATTTTGTTTCTTATATTTTCAGATTTTTCCATACATGAATACATTTTTAATCTGCACGTCTACCGAGGTTGAATATCTGTATAAAACAACATACAAATGTAGACAAGTGGAGAAGTATGTGCATTTTATTATCATTATTATTACTACATTAAAAATCCAGCTCCACATAACCATATAACAAATAATTTTTGCTGTCAGTGTGTGTAACTGCATATTCAGTTTCCATTTGGACAGACGAATGACTTGTCGCTGGACACTTGTCGCATCACGCCTGGTTAAGACTGATTTAGCTACAGATGACAGAGGCAGATTGTGTTAACGTCATGAGTGTCTGTCTCTCCACAGGACAAATGACAGCGGTAATGTGATTTCACAGGGAGATAAAGAGCATGTGTGTTTGAGAACGTTGTACTTGGACAGATTTAATAAACTCAGAGCTGATTCGTTTAACACACCACGAGAAGAAAAGCGGGAATGATTGGCAATAAAATTTGAGCTGGTTAAAAACAGAGAAGTCAATGCTAATCCAGTAAGTGAAGGCTTATTGTTTCCTACAGCTCTCAGGCACTGTTTGTACTTGTTGAACACCTGTAAGTGCACATACAGTACACATGAGTGCTGGGATACATGAGGCTCTAATTATCTCAGGGTATGTGTATCGCAGCACGTGTGATCACTCTCCGTACAATGAAACTCTTGGTGAACTCGTGGACCCCTTCGTAACCCCACATCATTGGACAGCTGCTCCAAACAACCTCACGCAAAGTCACGTTACACACAATTCCAACTGAGTGACTGAATGGGTTTAACAGCTTTCAGTCATACCTGGTTAGTCTCAAGTCCACAAACATACTGCAAGCAAAAAATGGTAAGCACATTTTTAAGCAGCAAACTCTAATCTGATTGGCTTTACGCAACTTCCATGAGCCAGGTTACTGTAATGAGCGCTTTTTATGCTTATTATGCTTGTGAAATCATCAGCACTATACAAAGGTACAAACAGAAGTTTACTCACAGTCCAGCCTGTTTGTATTTTAATATTTTTTTAGTCAAATATCAGTCAGATGTTCTCTTGAATGGTTCTTGGCCAGAATAAGCTGCAATGAGGACTTGACAAGTCAAAAATCACGATTACTGGGGCAGATTATTAAATCAGTAGATTAATCAAGATTTACTATGCAATTTCTTGCACAATACCATTATATGACCTCATAAACATTTTTTTTATCATAGTACATTATTTGTAAAGTAATACATTATAATGTTTGCATCACATAAACGACCATATGCACTGATTTTGTGACATAGTAAACTTGCTCAGTAGATCACCTGGTACAGCACTGCACTTGCAATACAGAGCACTCAGGTACGAGCCCATAAAAACACGAGTCAAGAAAAAAGAGCAAGCTAAAATTCCAAGGTTGCTTCAGCAAATGACTTTTTATCTAATGTTTGGGTTGGTTAACGCTATTGGTTAGGTTTGGAGTGGAGTTTATTTCTATAAAGCAATAAAGCTTTAACCTTTAGTATCACCTATCACCACATTTAATTTCCGAAATACTGCAATATGCACAACAGCTAACATAAGACATTACCAGTTTCATCAATTTGGGATTAAACTGAACACACAGCCAGACCAGAGGCTAACCAGCGACACGATGAGAGACGGCGTTGGTGGAGGGTTGATTTCAATGCTGTCAAATGACCTCATGTCTCATTCAGCGGTGAGAAAACTTTACAGTACAAAGTGCAAAATGTTAGAATAATAATGCTTTCCATTCTCGCTTGATCTGTAATAGAGTAATGGAACGCGCTGATGATGTATCATGTCTGTGTGGAGGTAAATACATAATTTGACAGGCAGGTAGGACAGCCTATTGTACTCCTTGGACCAAGAGATATGATTGGATGAGCATCTTATGGTCCTACACCTTCCACAGATGATATAAATACATATAAATACATTTAGACTTAACTTATTGATTGCTGTCGGGATGTGAAGAGACTTTCAACCAGCATAACAAAAAATGTTTCTGAACCAAATCACCTACTCTGCCTTTAAGTACTGAGTCATGTCTATATGTGGCACAGTCTTTTCTATTTTTATCTTTTGTTTAGAAAAAAGGGGAAAAAAATGTTTCAATTATTTTGTGTGTATGTGTCATATCTGACTCATAATCACATATCCATTTTGTCTAACTAGAAATAAAAAATCTATTTTTACAAACAAATCCAACCTAGAATGTGAACTGAAATCTTATTAAAATTGGAACTGGCAAAAGGTCAGATCAGAAAAGGGATTACAGTCACTTCAGCACCACGGCAAGATGGACTTTTCTGTTCTCTTTGCACACTGACAGCTACTCTCTTACGTTTCTTGGTATTGTACTGATGTGTAAGTCAGCATAAAACAGACACTGACTACACTGTCTGAACAAACTGATGCAATTTTATTTTGTACAGCCATTCCAAAAGATCGGATTTGAGAAACAAATCAGAATTGGGTGCAATATATACAAAGCACAGTGAATGAAACAATGACATTTTTCTTTGCCTCAAATGCTCTTTCTGTTTGACATACTGTAATGAAAATATGAGCAGTGTCTGGACAAAATGCCTGGTACAGAGGATGCCATCTTCCCCTCTACACGTACCCTTTGCTCTGTCACCTGATTTGGTCCCATGATTCAGCAGACAGGAAAATATATTTTTAAAACATCCTCTGTGCTGCCTTAAATGGGAGAACTTATTCCATTTTTAATAGAGTAGCACAATAAGCTGAGTAAACTGCTGTGCTAACAATATCCTAGATATTAGGCACAGACTGGTAGCAATGAGAAAACTGCATTCACAAGGGTGAAAAACAACAATAAACATCACTGTTTTAAAATCACACACACACACACACACACATACACACACACACACACATTACAGACTTAATGTGATGCTTCCCACCTCACAATGTGATGTATCGGCCCAAAGCATCTAGAATCCAGGAATAGAGGCAAAGATATTGATTAAAGCATGAACCATTCTTATAGTTCCCTCAAGTAGTATCTGTATCCATTCCTTCAGACTGGTAGTGAACAAATCTTATAAATAAATTATTCCTGTTCACATCCATGCACTGACTGTTAAGTCCCTTCTTAATATTGTAAATAAAAAAAGGGGGCTGAAAAAGCACAAGCACTGTCTAAAAAGCAAAGCCACCCCCCCACACACACACACACACTTCACACACGTATATGAATATGCTAGGAATATTTTTAAGCTATCTGCATAAGTGCATTGTTAAAATATGATTATTTAAAATCACATAGTTAATAATATCAAATAGTTATTAATAAACTATACCATGGTTTTTAAAATATATTAATTATTTTTTTTTAAATTTAGGCTTAAATATTTTTTTGAGTGCACAAAAAGGAAACCATTTTTTTTTATGCTGGTATGACTAAATTTTGTGACTATAAAAATTACAACTTAAAAGGAACAGTACAGCCCAGACCAATTATGTGCACAGTGGGTTTGTTTACTTATGTTTTGTCTCCTGCTGCTGTCTGTAGGACTTGTTTGCACCAGTGCCATCGCTCACATGTGTTAATCTAAAGCTCTGGGTTACATTTGGCTTTTGGAACTTGTTTGGATGTGATAAGATAAAACAAATTTGTTAATTTATGTGTGTAAGTTCTCTGTATTGACAAGGCCCAAACATTAATGTTCTCTAAATTAGGCAAAGTCAAGAAAATAAAAATGGCTTCTACGCCCATGAAAAAAGATGATGCCAAATGATGGAATGTGGAGAAATTTATGCCCATATAAAGAACAACTGTAAGGCCCCAGTTACACACGATGCCATCATTAGAAAATATAGGAGACTCAGCCTTCATGTTCCATATAAAGAACAACTGTAAGGCCCCAGTTACACACGATGCCATCATTAGAAAATTAAGCAAAAAATCATGACAGACAAGGCCTGTGCACCCAAGACATTGTGTGAAGGTCTGGATTTCAATGAAAGGGGAAAAATAAGAGTGAAACAACACAAAACTATTGTGTCACATACTGTCACTATCCCAGCATGTGAAATTAAATAAGTTGTAAATTACTGAAAATTATTCAGGTATAGCATGCCTTGAGACTCAGCCTTCATGTTTCTACTCTGTGAACTGAAAGAACTTTTCTCTAGTACTTAATTGCTCATTATGAAATACTATTGTGTCTTGTAATATGTGATGCTGTAGCCAACAGAAGAACCTGTAAATGTTTGAATGCATCAGATGGTTGACGGCCACTTCAGGTCCCCTCAAGCATTAAAACAGTCTGGATGGATTTATGTTTGCATTACAAACATAGTAAACGTGTTCACTCTTTATAGATAATTAAGAGTTTTTTAGGTACCAGGACAAAGCAGATGTTGAGTCCAGATACACATCTCTGACGTAGAAGCAACCAGTGTTGCCAGCTTGGCTGGTTATCTGCTCAATTAAGCTGATTAAAAAAAAAAAAAAAAGTCTATAACACCTGGAGAGAGCTATCCCTTAGCATTCCAATTCATCTCAATGGCAGTTGCTTGGTTGGCACATGAAGCCCAGAAAGAACTCAAACTGGATGCTGCCATCTTTCCTTTGTGAGGCTTTAGTTCCAGAAAGCTTTTTGAGTCACAAATGCAGTGTTGTATCTGAGTCCAGTGTCCAAGTCCAGTGTCGAGTCCTAGTTTTTAATCAATTGAGTTTAAGTTGGAGACGTTTATTAAAGGCATACTCCACCCAAAAATGAAAATGTTGCCATTAATCACTTACCTGTTTTCTTTTAAATCAAAGCTAAATACACGTAGAAACAGCGCATCCATACGGTGATATGGAGAGACACAGTGGAGACTGTTGACAAAGGAATTGTTGAATAAAGTTGTTATTTTTGTTTTCTTCGCTTACAAAGAGCGTTCCCGTCGCTTTTCAGTATTCTGACGATGACTTTCATACCTTTTATGGACCTTGACGCTGTTATTTACTTGGCAGTCTATGGGACAGTCACAGGCCTCCTGGTTTTTATCCAAAATATCTTAAATTGTGTTCCTAAGATGAAAAAATCTTTTACAGGTTTGGAACGACATGGGGGTAAGTGATTAATGACAAAATTTTAATTTTGGGGTGGAGTATCCCTTTAATGTCTTTTCATATTAATTTTGTTACTTTTTTTATATTACACATGACATGGATTCGTCTGTACTCTGTACTATCCACGTCCGAGTCCGAGCCCACCCGAGTCTATCCAAGTCCAAGTTCGTTCACAATTGCAGTCCAAGTCCAAGTACTACAACTCTGCATAAATGTCATGTTTTTGAAAATATTTAGATTTTTTCCCCCCTCCCAAACACTACAATGAAAAGCACAATGAAAGTGGGCGCAGTCTTGTTTTGGACCCAACTGCAATACTTGTAGGACAAAGAGCAAGTATTGCACACACAGAACACATAATTCTAAATGGATGTGTAACAAAAAATAAAATAAAGCTTAATTAATTAAAAAAAAAAAAAATAACAAAAGCACCAACAGAACATTTTAAATTATGAGAGTGGTGCTCTGTGGTCCAGACAGTTTTTGAGGAGGCTTCCAAAGCTGCACCACCAACAGATACTGAGCGGCAGTGCTGGAGTAGGTGCACAAAAAACAAAGGTTTTGAATTGTCAGTTTTGAACTGTCTCAAGTACATTTCATACTGTTTATTACATTCCAAAAAATTTATTCATATTTAAGGGTGAAAATCTGAAGGCATTTGGAGTCTGTGCTGAGTCTGTGGTGACACAAAGCTTGATTTTTTTTTTGATTTTTTTTTACTTCATTTGGAATTTTTTTTTTTTTTTTTTTTTTTGTTAATTTTTTATTATGTGTTGATTGTTAGAGTGTCTTTTTAAGTGTATTTTCTTATTTAAAATCAGTTGTGATTAAATGAATATTTACTTATATATTATAGTGTAAATAGTGGTGCATCATTTAATTTGTTGCAATAAAAGATATATGGAGAGATAAACACTAATGTTTTACACAGTTCATGTAAAAAATAAAAAAGGGGGAAAAAGAACAAGAAGAAGAAGAATGCAGTTGAGTGAAGTCAGCGTCACCAAAATAACAAGTGACTGAAGCAAACACCAACAAAACACAACCAACTATAAACACAACTGTGAAAACTTCTTTGATGACTGAGCGCTTCCGAACAGCTAGCATAAAGGTAACAATTAGCAAAAATACGCAAATGATCAGCTAAAACATATCGATACATTTGAACTAACGTTACAAGCGATTTCTCTCACTTTTCCCCGCTCCCGCTTCGGTTCTTTGGTGATTGCTAAAATCTAGGAACAGACCAGCGAAAAACATTCTACACTTTTATCGCAATTTCACAATAAGCAAATATAGTGGGTCCTGCTTTTTTTTGGGAATTTCACAATGAGCGAGTGTGTTGTTAGAGTGAGATTAAGATGTGTGGCACGAGAACTGACAGGACCAGTTTAAACTGCTGAAAACACTACAAGGTAATAGTAGTGTTGATACCCTACTATATGCTGTTCTTATAAACAACTATAAAATAAAATGTCATTACTTTACTTATATCCATTTTAAAGTTTAGCTACTATTCGCCTTCGTAAGCGTAGGCTATGCGACGCATACAAAAATAATATTTCAGGAATTATTTTATAGCTTTCTCTGTAGTATAGTATGTTTACATAGAGTGATGTTTTTGTCCTCACAAACTCCTGCCCTGATAAGATTGAGGTTAAGCAATCAGACAACTTGTTTTTAAGAGTTCTCTTTCGCAAGAGTAACCTGCACAAACCAAAAGATTTACTTTAGGTGTTACTTATTTTCTCCACCGAAATAAACAGTTTCATTTAAATCAAAATCCGTATGCATAATCTATTATGATCCTCAGAATAACTGTCGATTCTACTCAACTTTCATTTTTGCCCTTAAACACGAAAAAAATAAGTAATGTTGTGTAGTTCCACGATTCAGTATAAAACAAACAAACAAACAAAAACTTCTCGCTAAGGTTACAGTTGAGAAACAAAAGTGTTTTACCTTTAGCTCGTTTAATTCCGCAAAAGTCCCCAATCTGCGATCCACAAGCGGGCATCTTCAGAGGGACAGAACCGAATCCCTGCGCAGGATTTAACACGTAATCCAATCCTGACTGGATTGAGGCGAGATGAATCCTTCGGAGAATATCAATCTGCTCCTCTGACCGCTCTGCGCTGAGTTCCAGATCACGAACACAATGAAGGGTCTAAAGTGAAGCTGCAGAGCGCGTGTCTGCATCATCAGCCTGACGTCAACACTCAGCCTAGTGACCACTGCTGACTGCATTATACAATTAACTAAATTACAGCGTTAATTACGGTCCACAGACTGAGACTGAGACCGTTTTATGTTAAACTAACGTTCAGTTTAGCTACTGAATGTGATATTACTTTTATGTTACTTCAGCTAGTATCCATTATGGCAACAAGTACTAAGAAGTTTAATTTAAACTGTATAGAGAAAATTGGGGTTAGATTTCATGCGTTTTACTCCTTGTTTTACGTTCTGATTATTTTAACTTATCTAGGTTACTTCACAAGAAAAAGATACCTGTTTTCTATCTATCTATCTATCTATCTATCTATCTATCTATCTATCTATCTATCTATCTATCTATCTATCTATCTATCTATAATATTAGACTAACACTGAGGATATACATATGTGTGTGTGTGTATATATATATATATATATATATATATATATATATATATATATATATATATATCTATCTATCTATAATATTAGACTAACACTGAGGATATACATATGTGTGTGTGTGATATGTAGACTTTTGACTCAAACTTTATAATTACTGAGATATAGTCGTTGTTGTCGCACACTTAGATATTTAGACACAGCTTTAACAAAACTGATTTGTCTTTATTTTAAAATATGATAATGTGAATGACTTATACAAAGTGTACAAAGACACTCTCAGTTTAAGGATCTAAAGAAAATGCAGACAATGATGTAACTCGTTCGCCATATATACAATGTGACGGCATTCTATAACATTAACTTCTGCATGTAAACATCATGTTTTTCATCCTAGAGATTAGGATGTGGAAACGTGCACCATCACAAAATTATCATGTGACCATGATTGAGATCCACTACTGTGCTACGTCTGTGGAAATCTGCTCCCTTCTGCTGTGTGATTTATTTTTGTGTGTGAAAAATAGCTGGGAGCTCCATCATTACACTCAACACCTCACACAGAGCAATTGCAATGTACGCTTAGTCACAATGAAACGTTGAAACCCAATTAGCAGTATTGTTTCTTCAAAGGTTGTTCAAGTAGCACAATAGAACACTGAAGCTAAATACAGTGTTGTTTGCTCTTTTTCTGCACAAAAGCTAAATGACAGGAGCCTTTAAAGTTCATTTAAAAATATATAATGCTATTGGAATAACAAATCGTCCCCTTGGAATTATAAGGTTCTATCTGCATTCTGAGTAGTTTTGAGATATTGAGCTTTGAAGTATTTGACTGTGTCGATAGAACCTTATTGTTTTTTAAATAAAAAGTCCCATAATGTACACAACATTAAAAAATCTATCACATAAATGAAAATACGTTGTCACAGAATGAGAATATGTGAATAACTCAGTTTTGACAAAAATGTTAGATAGAACCTTGTAATTCCAAGGGAAGAAAATAGCCTTTGTGGGCCTACATATAACAAACGTTAAAACATTTGGGGGGTGTAAGTATTTATTTTATTTTATTATATATATATATATATATATATATATATGTATATATATATATTAATTGAAATAAAATCAATGTTAACTAAAATCAAATAAAACATGAAAAACTGCTTTCTATTTTTTTCGCATAAAATTCAAGGCATTAATGTTTGCCTACAAAACCCCCACTGCTTCTGCACCCGTTTACCTAAATCCATTACTTCAGACTTATGTGTCTCTAGAAGCTTGCGTTCTGCAAGTGAACATCGCTTGATTGTGCCATCCCAAAGAGGCACAAAATCAATTTTACGGACTTTTAAATTAAATGTTCCCTCCTGGTGGAATGACCTTCCCATCTCAATCTGAGCAGCAGAGACCTTAGCCATCTTCAAGAATTGGCTAAAAACACATCTCATCATAATTTTTTTGACCCTAATTAATTAATTAAAAAAAAAAAAAACTGGTCCCTTTGAGACTTGCACTCTATTTTTTTAGGGCAAGCAAGCAATAAAAAAATAAAAACCATCTCGAGATAAAGTCATTATATTGCAGAGATTAAACTTGTTTAATTTCGAGAAAGGGAAAAAACCCCCGAGAATAAAAGTCTGTGTTTCGGAGGCTATCTTTAAACTCTTAAATTTCGAGAAAAAAGTCGAAATTACAATCTTGAGAATAAACTCATTAAATTTTCGAGAATTAAGTCGTTGTGTTTCGAGAAAAAAAACAAGTTAAATCGAAGGAAAAATAGTCGAAATAATCGTGAGAATAAACTCATTTAATTTCGAGAATAAAGTCGTTGTGTTTTCGAGAAAAAGAAGTCTAACGCATTCGATTAGTGTTCATTGCTATAGCGGACATGCAGAGTGAAAACTTAGTCAAGCTATATTTTAGACTTTCTTTCAGTGAAATACCCAACTTTAAAGATGGCACAAATTAGCACACGAACTTTAAAGATTTGCAACGGCTAGGTCTTTTTAGAAAAAAATCAGTCCAATTTGCGCTATGTAGGCTACTCGCTTTTGTCCAACATCCTGACAACCAGAGGAATGCAAGGTTATCGCCTTCACCCAAATCCACTCTGGCACTTGGAATCTACAAACCGACGGCATTGCCATTAATGGCATGTAATGAGTTTATTCTCAAGAGTATTTCGACTTTTTTTTCTCTAAATTTAACGGCGAAAACAAACACTTTATTCTCGATATTTAATGAGTTTATTCTCAAGATTGTATTTCAACTTTTTTTTTTTTTCTAGAATTAACGAGTTTAATCTCGAAACACAATTGACTTTATTCTCGATAAATGAACAAGATTGTATTTTGACTTTTTTTCTCGAAATTTAATGAGTTTAATCTGCAATATAATGACTTTAATCTCGAGATGGTTTATTTTTTTATTATTGCTTGGCCCTAATCCTCTTCGTACTCTATTCATTTGCTGCTTTTTTTTTTAAAAAAAAAAAAAAAAAAAAAAAAAACTAACATAAAATCTAAAAAATAATTAATAATATATAACTATAGCTTTCTAATCTTTTTGTATTCTGTCTGTTTTCTTTTAATTTATTATACAGTTAACAAAAGCAAAAAATACATCTAACACTAGCTTGCTCTATTCGTTTTCTATTCTATCTGTATTATTTTTATTTATTATATTATATATATATAGATACGTGTACTGTGTTAAGCTAACTGAGACTTGTTATAGCACTTGTATATCATTGCTCTTTTGTTGATTTTGATTGCTTCCATTGTCCTCATTTGTATGTCGCTTTGGATAAAAGCGTCTGCTAAATAATTAAATGTAAACGTAATGTATTTATCCTTAAAAAAAGGCATCACAGTTACTACAAAAATTTGAAGCAGCACAACTGTTTTCAACACCGATAATAAGTTTTCTTGAGCAGCATATAGAAATATTAAAATAATTTCTGGTGGATCATGTGACACTGAACACTGGAGTAATGATGCAGAAATTTTAGCTTTGCATAACAGGAATAAATTACAGATGGCACATACATTTAAAATATATTCAAATAGAAAACTATTATATTACATTTTCACCATATTTACTATCATTCAGTAATATTTTACTGTTTTTTTTCAGAAACAGAAGGATAATTTTTTAAGAATCTTCACAGTTTGAGACTCAGCACCAATTTTCTTAACGAATGACATGGATTAGGGGCGGGACTATTTGTTTGTTTGGCCAATGGCAGATGGGGGAGGGCTGGGAAAAATTTTATTTGGCGGTGCTAGTGACATAGAAAAAGAGCTTCGTTAATATTCTTCAACAATTCTCCTTTTGCTTTTTTCATGGAAAACTTACAGCATACAGGTTTGGAACGGTAGAAGGGTGAGTAAATAATGACATAAGTTTTATTTCTGGGTGAGCTATTCTTTTACAGTATGAATGACTGTACAGGAAGAACTCGACCGGACACTTCCCTTCAACAGTTCTTCCTTTAACCCCACTGCCTTGACTAACAGCCTCTTCACGAAGCTCTCAGACTCCACTCAACCCTAACGCTGTCCTTTAGCTTCAATCCACTCACGTGCAGAATCTTGATCCCCTGCTTACAGTAACACCGCAGGAATCGTCTCTGCGTGAGAGAGACGTGCCCACGGATGCATCTGTCAGTGTGAGCCACTGAAATGCCAAGCATAAATAAACATCACTGTCATGGGTTATTGACCCCATGATGAGTGACTAGCCGACTAGGGAAGTATTAATAATTAGCTAGCAAGCGTGTTAATTTGAAAGGAGAGGCTGTGTATCAGTTTAAGTGATTAAATTCAAACAATGGATTTACACTAGGATTCGTTATGATTAAAGAGTCTTGGTTTTGGGGAGGACTGCAGCTTTAGAGATTGAAGTTCTTTTTTCATATGTTCAGAGATTATGTTGAAGCATATGGTGGCACTTTATGAAGGCTTTTTTTCCTGTTTAAAAGTGGGGAAATGCAGTATGTATTTTTTTAAGTGTGTACTATAATGGCTGATGTATTGAAATTTGTATTTTTTAAGTTGCGATGTTCTCTCTCGCAGACGTGCACATCCATTTTTTTTGTCGCTCATTTGATCCAAGCATTTATCCACTGACCCACAAAATACAGAGACAGATCCAAGTATGATGCTATCAAATAAATCATGTTTGAGCTTTTGAATTAATTGAAAAGAACGATGGCACCCAAAACACACTGTTTAAAGAAAAACAGCTATTTTGGATGTAATTTAAATTATTGTTACAATTATTTCACTTAGTTTTGTTTGTTGACATTTGTGCTCTGCTAAAGCTTGACCTTCAGACCGATAACAAAAACATCACATGACTGCTTATCATAACTTGTTCAGTTATGTCATATATGAGCATGAAGTTTCTGATATTGCGTCACAATGGAAAGTTACCATGATGGTACGCAACTTAACCTAATTAATATTCATGAGCTAATGCCTTTGCAGTGCTGTGACATTGCCTGACTGCACTTCTCAAAACACAGTGACTCAAATGCACTGAAGGATAAAAAAACAAGATCGGCAAAACTTCAAAAGGCATATTTTTTTCTTCTACATGCTCCTGTTCAATGTGAACTCTGTCCCAATACAAAGTTCATTGCCCCACTTTGAAGATAAGCTTTGGTGAGGCAAACTACTCTCTGTGAACAACACAGGTCACTGTTTTTCATTCAGTGTTCCACCCTAAGAAGAAACTATGAAGACAGTTTTGATCAAATTTATAGAGAGCAATAATGGTTAGCCCTCGCAAAAATGTCAATGGTCCAAATATACTTTATTTCCCCCAAAAATTCTGTAATATATTACGAAGCTGTCAACATTTTGGCAGCTTAAAAGTTTGCAGTCAAAAATCCAATAACACACACACATATATATAGTATTATAAATGTTGGTTTATTATATATTTTTTTTTTTTTTGGTTTCATGCCCATTATTGGGGTATGTTGTTACAAAAAGTCAAAGTGTGTTTAATGAAATGTTCAATAGCTTTTTATAGTCAGGTGCAGTCAAGTTTTCAAAAATATACATACACAAAGAAACAAAAATAATAAAATACATAATATTTAATTATTTAAAAAAAAAACAGAAATATAAAAATGCTACAGTAAAGACCTGTTTATTGGTTAACACTAAGTTATATTACCACATATAATGAAAACTGTAAATGGTTAACAGTGGTTGCACTGGTTGCATTTACAGTGTACTTATCTCAGAAAGTACTGGGAAATATTAGGCAACTACATGGATTGAGGTTAAATTCAGGGTTAGTACAGTAGCTACTGTACTTACTACACAATTACTGAATTACTATAATAAGTAGTATGTCCATGAGGAACAGGATTGTAAAATAAAATGCTGCCAATGTCATGTTATATGTAATTGAGCTGTACAGTGGGGAAAATATTTATTTGATCCCCTGCTGATTTTGTAAGTTTGCCCACAGAATATCAACAAAAAAAATCCAGAAGAAAAAAAAAATTATATAAAGGTTAGAAACTGATTTGCATTTCAGTGAGTGAAATAAGTATTTGATCCCCAACCATCAAGAATTCTGGCTCCCATTGATTGGTTATGTGGCCATGTGGAATATGTATCTTCCATTCCAACCTCTCCCACCACCATGGGCAAGACCAAAGAGCTATCAAAGGATGTCAGAGACATCCTTAAAATGGGCTACAAGACCATCAGCAAGAAGCTTTGTGAGAAGGAGACAACTGTTGTTGCGATTATTCAGATATGGAAGAAAAACAAAATAACCATCATGTTTGGAGCTCTGTGCAAGATCTCGCCTCATGGGGTAAGGATGATCATGAGAAAGGTGAGGAATCAGCCCTGATCTACACGAGAGGAGCTGGTTAATTCTCTTAAGGCAGTTGGGACCACAGTCACCAAGCAAACTATTGGTAGCAAACTTTCTAAAGCAAAGCCTTTTCTTACTTTAAAAAGATTTTGAAAAAGTGATTCACGCCTTTATTTTATCTAGGCTGGATTATTGTAACTCACTTTATTTTTGCCTTAGCCAAACAGCTTTATCCCGTCTGCAGCTTGTTCAAAATGCTGCGGCTCGACTCTTGAATGGGGTTAAAACGGGGGAGCATATTACTCCTATTTTACACTCACTACATTGGTTGCCTGTTCATTTTAGAGGGGATTTTAACATTTTGCTCCTTGCTTATAAATCTCAAAATGTTTTGGCCCCTACCTGTCTATGTGAGTTACTGACTGATTATCAACCCATTAGATCCCTTCGGTCTTCCAACCAGGATCTATAGTTTATTCCTAGGTCGAGTGCAGGGGTGATCGTGCTTTCTGTATTGCTGCCCACAGGCTTTGGAACGCCTTACCACTCTCCATTAGACAAGCTTCTTCTGTTAATATTTTTAAGTCCAGGCTAAAGACATTCTTATTTTCTAATGCGTATGGCTGATGGTATATTTGTATGATTTATAATTTTATTTCGTTTGTTTGTTGTATGGTTTTCTGTTTTAAAGACTTACCGGAAAGCACATTGGTCGACAGAAGTTGAAATTAATTGTGCTATATAAATAAATTGTCATCAATTGTCATAACACTCTATGCCTCAATGGACTGAAATCCTGCAGAGCCCGGAAATATTATGCTTTGGGGCTGTTTTTCTGCTAAGGGTACAGGATAACTTCACCGCATTTAGGGGCAAATGGACAGGGCCATATACTGTAAAATCTGGGGCGAGAACCTTCTTCCCTCAGCCAGAACACTGAAGATGGGGCATGGATGGGTCTTCCAGCATGACAATGACCCGTAACATACCGCCAAGGCAGCAAAGGAATGGCTCAAGAAGAAGCACATTAAGGTCATGGAGGCGCCTAGCCAGTCTCCAGACCTCAATCATATAGAAAATCTGTGGAGGGAGCTGAAACTTTGAGTTGCCAAACGACAGCCAAGAAACCTTAAGGATTTAGAGAGGATCTGTAAAGAGGAATGGGTCAAAATCCCTCCTGAGATGTGTTCAGACCTGATGACCAACTATTCAATTCAATTCAATTCAAGTATATTTGTATAGCACTTTTTACGATACAAATTGTTGCAAAGCAACTTTACAGAAAATTAAGTTTCTACAATATTTAGTAGTAGCTTATCAATGGTGACTGTCAATTTATGTGCATATGGCAGAAATGTATGGAAAAATCAATTAAAGACGTAATCAAACAGACGATGAACACTATTAACAGCAATTATTATATGATGCAATCAAACTTATAGCAAAATTTGGTAGTTCTTTATGTTGTTTCAGGATTAGCATCATCTGAGGTCCTCTGAGGGGTTGGCATCATCTCTTTTCAGGTGTTCTGGATCCAGACTGAAGCTGTGGCAAAACAGAGAAACAAATAGAGACATAATTAGTGTAGCTGCTGTTCCAACCAAGTAAAATTAATTAGTTTAACCCAAGCTAAAGAATAATAATGCACATTAGATCAGATATAACTGCAGTACAAGATTATGAGATGCATTATTTGAATGCTTGGCTAAAAAGGTGTGTTCTTAATCTAGATTTAAACAGAGAAAGTGTGTCTGAACCCTAAACATTATCAGGGAGGCTTTTCCAGAGTTTGGGTGCCAAATTGCGAAAAAGCTCTACCTCCTTTAGTGGACTTTGCTATCCTAGGTACTACCAAAAGTCCAGCATTTTGTGACCTTAGGGAGCGTGATGGATTGTAGTGTGGGAGAAGACTAGTTATGTATGCAGTAGCTAAGCCATTAAGGGCCTTATAAATAAGTAATAATATTTTGTAACTGATACGGAACTTAATAAGTAGCCAGTGCAGAGACTGTAAAATTGGGGTAATATGATCATATTTTCTTGACCTGGGTAAGGACTCTAGCCACTGCATTTTGGACTACCTGTAGCTTGTTTATTGAAGATGCAGGACAACCACCTAGCCGTGAATGACAATAGTCCAGTCTAGAGGTCATGAATGCATGAATTAGCTTTTCTGCATCACAAACAGGTAACATGTTTTGTAGCTTGGCAATGTTTCTAAGATGGAAAAATGCAGTTTTTGTAACATGAGAAATATGATTTTCAAAAGACAAGTTGCTGTCTAATATAACACACAGCATTTTGACTGTGGAGGAAGTAACAGTACATCTGTCTAGTTAAATTGTAATCTACAAGATTTTTTTGTTCCAATAAGTAATATCTCTGTCTTATCCGAATTTAATAGGAGAAAATTATTGGTCATCCAGTCTTTTACATTTTTAACACACTCTGTTAGCTTTGATAATTTAGAAATTTCCTCTGGTCTCATTGAGAAATATAGTTGAGTATCATCAGCATAACAGTGGAAACTAATCCCGTATTTTCTAATAATATTACCAGGGGGCAACATGTATACTGAAAATAGCAGAGGACCTAGGACAGATCCTTGTGGCACTCCATATTTTACTGGTGATACATGAGATGACTCCCTATTTAAATAAACAAGGAGGTAGCGATCGGACAGGTAGGATCTAAACCATCTTAGAGCCTGCCCTTGAATACCTGTATAGTTTTGTAATCGATCTATGAGTATGTCGTGATCTATGGTGTCGAACGCAGCACAAAGATCAAGTAAATCTAGCAATGAGATGCAGCCTTGGTCTGACGTAAGAAGCAAGTCATTTGTAATTTTAACAAGTGCAGTTTCTGTGCTATGGTGGGGCCTGAAACCTGACTGAAATTAACTACGAAGAAACATCTTACCTTTGTGCTTGCCAACAAGGGTTTCTGCACCAAGTATGTTTTGCTTGGGAATCAAATAATTATTTCACTCACTGAAATCCAAATAAATTTCTACCCTTAATGTGTTTTTTTTCTGGATTTTTTTGGTTGATATTCTGTCTCTATCCGTTAAAATAAACCTACCATAAGAATTACAGACCCTTCATTTCTAAAAACTATGAATTGCCATATAATTTACAGTCAGAAACAACAAAAGTACATTCCCAGCAATTCTTGTGATATTATATGTGATATTAGATATTATATGTACTGTAAATAGATTTGTTTCTTCGTATTTCTGTTATAAGTTATCAGTAATGTACATAAGGGTGTTACCTAATGTACATAGGGCACATTTTAGGTACACCTTTGTACCTAAAGGGCACTTATCAGTACCTTAAAATGTACCTATATAATACATATTAGTACCCTTTGAAAGGGTACTGCCCCAGTGGCAGATTATATACCCTAATGCCCTGTGTCTTGAGTGGTGTTTTGTCCTTCTGTGTATGAATCATTCAACAATTCTGTTGTACCACCTGTATTATTATGTAATTAGTAGATTTTAAGGTAAAAAGCAGATTTAGGTATAAGTAGATGGTATATTAGCAATTATATAACTTACTGAAATATATGGTTAGAAGTTGTAAAATAAACAGGCACCAGTGTGCCATCCCATAAATTTCTGGCTGAATTTCTGGCTACCACAGCTGCTGATGTTCTACCATAAATTTAACAGGATATTTTTAACAAGGCACTTGTGCTAATCTAGCAAGCAGGCAAACTATTACTGGCAAATTAATCTATTACTCGCTAAGAAAAGTCAATATTTCTCTCTTGTCCAATATTTTGGATAAACTCTGAACTTCAGCCAACGTGAACAGTAGTTGAGTGGGAATTGGTTATTCCCTGAGGTGTATTTTCTGGCAGGTCCAGCTGTCCAGACTCCCATGCACACCAAAGCCAGCAGTGAACTGTGAAAAAAATGTGACTACTCTCAGGCCTGATAAAAAGCTTCTGGAGCCACTGACTGGTGACATTGACCGACTACAACTGGCAAACCACTCTCAGATCGAGGTGTCAGTAAATGAATGTCTTCTGTTTTTTTTTTTTTAAAGGATTACAGAGTTCCTCAATCTGACAGTGGGTGTTGAAGTACGAGATTCCTCATAAATGGCGCAGAGTATTGCCAGAGTCTGAGCTAAAGGTCCAGAACTGCGCCAGTTTTCTGTGAAAATCCACCATCATGCCTGAGCCATTAAAGATATTACTCTAAGTTCTGAAAGAAGAGTTTTTTAAATTGGATAAATGCTTCTTCCAAAGTATTGCAGAAATAAATGTATCAAATTGCTTAAAGCTTTTCAGTCATTTGCTGGAATAGTCAGATTAATCTACAATGTTCTTTGAAAAAGGCTCTCTAATTACTATGGAAAGTGTGTTGCAATAGCAGCCAGGTAAATTATATATTGTAATTTTCAGACGTTATCATTGCCCTTGTGTCCTGCTTTGTTGTACACATAAGACATGTAGTACAAGGCTCAAGTGCCACTTGATAAATGAAGCTGCACTATTATAAATTAAGCTTACAAAAGTGGGGGTTCGCAACAATGCCTTAGTAGAAGCATTTCGGATTTCCCAAAGAACCTTCCAGTGAACAGTTCCTAAAAGAACGATTTTTCATAGTGTGAAGAACATTTGAATAATCTAAAGAACCTTTTTTCGCTGTTAAGAACGTTTTGTGGAATGGAAAGATTCCATGGATAATAAGAGTTCTTAAGTGATAATAACCAATAATGCCAACAAATAACCTTTATTTGGTAGGGGTGAAGTAAACTGTGTGATGGAAGTAAACTTTTCTATTTAGCTTTCATATACCAAAATGTTTGCATGTCAAAAACAAAGTGTTATCCTGTCGAATGCATGAATAGTGTCTGGATTTTAAAATGCATTAGAGTACCGAGGTGTGAGAGATAAGCTCATTTGAATCAGTTTACAGGCAGGTTTAAATCAGCACAGCGTGAAGTAAATTGAATTTGTAGGACATACATTTGATTCCCTTTGATTCCTTTCTGACATTCTGCAGTCTCATCCATAGGCAGATGAAATATGTAGTTTCAAAACACTACTAAACAATGTCCTCACTTGCCTCCACAGCAAAGAAATCAAAAACTACCTGTGACCGTCAAGCACATCCCATTATTCCTAAATTATACAACATTGTGTCATGTGGAGTTCATAGGAAACTTCAAACCAACAGAGCCTTCAGAATCTCAAAGTTGTATGGAAATTTCAATTGGAAAGGCTGAATGGTCACAACGATCTTTAGTTCTGGCACTGTAATGGAAGTGTAAATGGCTCAGATTTTCCAAACAGATGGTAAAATATAGATTAGAGATCGCTGGAGGAATGAAAAATAAGTGAATTCTGTTAAGTGACTATGTACTGAAACACATTGACTCTAGAGTTGTATTTATAAAGCAGCATTAGAGCATATACTGAGTTCCCCTGAGAAATTCACCTTCTGTGGTGAGAAAGATAACAGGAAAAATTGGCCTTCATTATAACTGCAATTCTGAAAGGTGCTGCCAGGGGGAGCTACTGTACAGAGGCATCGCAAACGCCATTCGAGCAAGTCTTGATCTACAAGTCAATGAAAACACACTATTCGTATTCTTTGTTTAGAAACGATGCAGTTTCTTGAGCATTGGGCCAAAGAGTTACAAAATGAAGACAAGCTGTAAGTAATTTCAGATGTTTTGCTAACACGTGCTTTCTTCAAAAGACACGTCAGCCAACCTGACAGGCAGGAAAGTGTCTGTTTCTGTCCAGGTTTGAGTTCTTAGGACATCTGGTAGTGGGGATTACATTAAGAAAAAATAAATTTAAAGCCCTTTTGTTGCAGTAAAAATATGACTGGAAGGTAGCATTGTTCCTCTACATGCAATCATTTTCTTGTTTTGTTGCCTTGAGAATGCCAATAAAGAGAAAAGCACAAAAGCCACGTGCTGGTCAGACATCACTTTTTAATACCTCAAGGAAGCCTGAATAGTTTTATCAATGCCAACTGAAAGATCATAAAAAGGAGTCTTGGCAGATAAGGATAGAATTAAGATGAATTTGTTGTCAAAGGCCAAATAATACCTTTACTAAACAAACTTTACCAGATTGTAACACATAATATACAAAGACATTTGTCTCACAGCACATTCTCTGGAAATAACTATTCTCTACTCTGTAGCCTGACCAAAAAAAAAAAAAAAAAAAAAAAAGTGTCTCTCATTTAAAACGTTGGCAGATGAGCGGCCCAACAACTCGGCTCAACTTGCACAGCATGGAAAAGAAAGAGGACTCTTGTTTTTTTTATTTTTATTATTATTTATTTTTTAAATAAAAAGCTTGTTGTTAATTAAAGCAGTAATTCATTCATATTAAGAATGCAACCCTTTAAAATGCAGAGGTCCCATGAATTTAACATTTTTATATAAAAAAAAAGCCTCGCACAGTGAGCACTTTTATGAACATTTGATGCTTTTTAACAAATCCAAATATCCGATTGAATTATGTTTTTGTTGCAGTTTATACATTTATTTATGTTTCCAAATGAATGTAGAATATTTTTGTTTTCTAATTTACATTACTTACCTTACCTATAACATTATATAATTACATGAATAAAATAAAAACATAAAAATCTAATCACAGCTACTAAATTTACAAACTTAAACACAGTGATGCTATTTATTTATTTATTTTTTTGGCCAACAGGCCAAATGAATCCTGAACTAAGGTCATGTCAGAATAATGTGCATTCATAAATGGGCTCGGCTGGTGCAAATGAGCTTTTATCAACATGATTTCTAAATATGAGGGATAAACACTGAGTGTTCTGGATGGTTTGGCTAGCAGAGGGGCATCAGGGCTTTTTGCTCTAATTATGTTTTCACAGCACTGCAAATCTAAGTGATTTCTCTGCCTCAGTTTCTGTGTACTCTGTGAGCCTCAACACAACCTGTCAGACAATCTAAAGGGAGCAATTAAAACTAAAGAGTTTCATTGTGATGATATTCAAAATGCAGACCCCCTTGCGGTCTGTAACATTAGTCAGTACAAGGAAGCATAAATAGCTGTTTCAGAATGTATAAAGGGTTGAGTTATGTATAATTAGTCATTGGCACATGTATTTTGGGAGGAGGATGGGGAGGGGAATCATAACCAAAATAGCTAGATTTTATAGAGACAGAGAACATTTCCATTTGTTGCTATCTGTCAGATATGAGAATAAGCATTTCATATAATCTCTCAAAAAAAAAAAAAAAAAACTTGAGATGAGTGTGCCAAATCAAAGTGAGCAAAGTTCTATCTAGACTATATTTCACCCTATTCTATTTGTATATGCTGTATATTTTTTATGCGTATTTCTTGATTAACTTAGTGACCAAAAACTCAAAAACCAACAGAAATCGCCAAGTTTCATTGAAAAATCAACACGACATTGTTCTTTTTCAATGTAAATCACTGCCAGTGTTAAGTGCCTTAAGGCAGTGGACTGGAAGGCAGCTAACTATCGAAAAAAGAGCCATAGACTACTTTACACAGATCGATGTTACATAAGTGTATGTTATTTACTGTTTTGGCAGTTCAAATTAATATATTGGATTAAAAAAAAAAAAAAATTGAAAATCGAAAATGTGCATCTTTTCTGACATATTCATGTGAATTGTATGAATGTTTTTTTTTTTTTTATAAATAGCACACAGCTAGTGCAATAAACATTAAAAATAATAATAATAAAATAGCTTTTATAACAAAGGAACTGGCACTTTACATGAATAGTGTCAATATCAGTGGCCCATTACTAAAGCAGTATTGAACAAGTTCCTATAGAACAAGAAGGTGCACCTCCATGCACTGACCCTTTGCTGAAAAATATTAATCTAACTTTAAGAGTTTCAGGCCCTGTTCTGTACCCTATTTATAAAAAGTGCAAGCCAATGAAGAGTTTTGTGCCCATCAGAACTTAATGGCATGAAACCACCAGAGTTCCTATGAATGATTCAACACTCATGTTCTTCACACTTCTGTGCTCCTGAAATCAGTCTAGACAGTCAGGTGCCATTATTTTACCAAACTAGACAAGTCACATGCTTCATGGCATCAAAGAGCAATAGAGTTCAATATAGTGTATCACTCACAACCCCATTTATTTCAGTCTTTTGTCACACTTAGCAAGATACAGAGATGAGGTGGCATACTGTGTCTTCTGACCCAATTTCTCTTCTCTTTCTTCATCCTTTCTTCTCGCTCCTCATTGTCATTTTTATTTATACATACTTATGCTGGTCAAGAAACGCCCACTCAAACAAACAAACTAAAAAAAAAAAAAAAAAAAAAGGTCTGTCAGATGAGCACAAAAATGCAACCAACCAGCTTGTTGAGTTTATATAAAATAGATGATATCACAATGAAAGAGTGCCTTGGAAAATGTTCATTCTAACTACACAGCCATGTATCATTCTGCATGGGTGTACAGAAAATGGATGAAATTTGCAGAGGAAATGTATAGCTGAATTACTATTAACTGTCTTAAAAACCTACTTGCATATATTCATTTTCATATTGTTCTGGTCACAACTATTGTAGCTTCTGGTGATTTGTTGCACTGTGGCCCTGTGGTCTCTGTGCAACACTCTCTGCTCCCCTCTGGCATCAATGAGCTGCCGACGACACACAGCTGGATAGCAGTTTGTCGTTTGGCCATCTGTGCACCACTTTCGGTACATACTCACTACAACAGCTCGTGAACAACACACAAGGCGCGCTGTTTCTGAAATCAAAGTTTATATATTTTACTCAGTTATTAGTGAATGAGACCCAAATGATTCTAATAAACATAAAAACAACAATTCTAGCATTCACCAAATCCTAGAGAATGTTGCCAGTGGTGATGTTAGAGTTAAAATAAATGTGCACAAACAAAACCCTCCATGAGCTGAAGGTCACAAGCATGTTGAAGTGTTTGTCCAACAACACAGCGTTATTAATGTTTAAGATTACGATATAGATGAAGGGTCAGTTTTATTTTGAAATCTGCGGTGGTAACAGAGGAAAAGAATGTGTGTTCTCTCTGACAGGAAGCTCTCAGTGCAGTGTATAATCATTTTGAGAGCCTGGACAGGTGTTTATGTTAAGAGACGGCTGAGAGACAATGCTATCCCATCTTGGCCAGTGGTTGAGGTCTTGGCCCCGGCCCACATGCCTGGAAGTAAAAATAACCCACAGCTCCAGTGCACGTCTCCTGTCATCTGTCACAACACCCTAGACTGACAAGTGCCCTCTCGCTCACATACTCGTATGCCCACATTCCCTGTCTTTTCCATTAACACACTACTTATTCCAAGCCGTTGTACTTCACTTGTTTTTACAACTCTACGTTAATGCACTTCATCCCTGTAAAAAGAAATGCATGTTCTGTAATCCTCTCACCTATGTATTTTGAAAAGTAACATAAAAATATGTTTTGTTATTTAACCGTTTGTCATCTAAGGAAAAAAAAAAAAACGTTTCCCATTTTCATTTAGTTCAAGTTTAAGTACAAAAACAAAATAAACTAAGACTAATAAATAAAATGCAATAAATCCTATAGACATAAAAAACGTGATAAAAAAGACAAACAAATTTACTAAAAAAAATTAAATTACTAAAACTTTAAAATTAAAGTGAAAAATTATACAAATTGAATAAAATTCATAATATTAACAAAAACTTTAATAACATATGAATGATACTAAAATAATTATCTAGACTTTGTCACGACCAAAAAAATAAATATTAATGTTAATAAAATATTTAATAACATATGTATTGTAGTGTTTTAATTTTTTTGAATTTGTCCATTCACGCCATGTTGTAACGTTCTGCTTGGAGCTGTTCACACCCTTGGACTCAGAACTGTTGCACTATCAATGCCTAAACATAGCAGCTAATGAATCTGAGGTGGTCAGGTAGTACAAGTTGTAGCTCTCAGAAAACTCCCTGTTCACAAGTTGTAATTACTAGTTCTACGAGGACGAGAACGCTTTTTACAAGTCAGTATCTTGTAATCACGGTAATTACAAATGCACCTAAACTCACCTGCCTGTAACTTTCTAGCAATCCTTTAGACCTTGATGAGCTTGTTCAGGTGTATTGGATTAGGGTTGGAGCTAAACTCTGCAGGAAAGTGGAAGTCGAGGGCCAGAGCTGAGAACCCCTGCTATAAGGGATTTTCCAGCCATCTGAATAATTCAAGCTTGAAGTACCATGGTCCACCTTCATGTTTCTTCAAGTGCGCAATCAGCACAGTTCAGCTGCTTCTGCAGGCATCAAGCCTCACAAATCCACATGCATAAAGAACAGACAGCACTGAATGAGTGAGTCAGTTACACTAGACATGGTCTTGCATTCAAAAACAGTTAGATGGAGTGCAGCTCAATGAGAAATCGTGCACCTATCTCTCAAGTGGACCATTGGCACTCCTGATTGAGATTGTAGAGATAGGTGGTGGTAATGCACTTATAAGTCTGCTATCCGCCATAAAGCAAGAAGAAGAAGATGATGCAGAAGCGCGTTCATAAGAGTTCTAACAGTGCGGACATTGCGTGAATCAGAGGTAAAAAATAAAAAATCCCCAAAAAATTATATATATATATATATATATATATATATATATATATATATATATAGATATATATATATATAATTGTTCAGTTTCTTGCACAGACCGATCCTTTTGTGTCTTTACACATCATTGTATCGTCACGAGCCGCAGGGTTTAATTTGGATTTCTCTGTGTTTTTTTTTTTTTTTCTCTCATAGATTCTGTTACCATTACTAAACATTGTACTGCTGAGAGACTGCAACGGCTGAAGTTAAAAAAATCATAATTTGTGTTCTACTGAAGAAACAAAGTCACCTACATCTTGGATGCCCTGGGGGTAAGCAGATAAACATCAAATTTTCATTTTTGGGTGAACTATCACTTTAAGACTTTAAGACAATTAAGAAACAGTGTCTTCAAAAAAGCACTCTCGACTGTGCTGAAAAAAAGTATTGTAGTAGTGCCTCTGATAAACTGAAAACTTGATTTCTAAAATGAATTGCTGTGGACTGTAGGATGATATACAACAAACAATATAATGACTTAAAGACATGTTTCATCTGTTCAGTACTTTTCTGCCACGATAATGCAATCTTAAACTATAATTTCTTAATTTAAAAGCTTTTCTCAGGTAACAAAAGCAATTAATTCCTTAAATTTAATAGGTATTACTAAATGTTCAGATTTACAAGTTACAATGTGCATATAAGCTTGTCCATGAGCAGTTTTTTGCTTATTTTCACATGGCACAATGTTTCCATCTGGCATACCAGGAATTGTTTAATTAAGATGTCTTTAATCATTTTAACTTTTTGGATTTTACTTTAATATATTTTATATTAAATAAAGTGAATTAATTAATCACTCCCTAGCCCTGTTATGACAGCAGCAATCTCGTTCACCTTGGCCCAAAAGATGAGAATGAGGAGGAAGAGACTCTTGTCAAGCCTGATCCTCTCTCCAGAGTCCGCTCCAGAATGCTCCACAGAGTTCAACAGGGAGCCCACTCACATCACAGAGCTCAACTCACAGAGAGGGCTGCGGTTCCCATGTATGGCCCAGGGAGGGTCTCAGATCCCGAGTATAGCCCAGAGAGGGCTCCTGTCCCCATGTCCAGCCCAGGGAGGGCTATTGTTCCCACGTCTGGCCCAGGGAGGGCCTCAGATCTCAATTATAGCCCAGAGAATGCTGTTGTTCCTACGTGTGGCCCAGGGAGGGCCACAGATCCCGAGTATAGCCCAGAGAGGGCTCCTTTCCCCACGTCCAGCCCAGAGAAAGCTGTTGTTCCCACGTCTGACCCAGGCCATATTATAGGGGCCAGGCCGAGTTCCAAAAGCCAAGGCCATAGAGGCCATAGAGGCCATCCCGCCATAGCTCCTTGAACTATCCGCTCCACCATGGCCTCTGGGACTGCCTACTCCGCCATTGCTCCCTGAGCTGCCCGCTCTGCTATGGCACCCTGAACTGCCTGTTCCGCTATGGCCTTCTCAACTCCTTGTTCTGCCATGACCTTCTGAACTGCCTGCTCCGGCAGATTTGTTGTTCTGAAATGATTTTTTTGCCATGACCTTGATCTGCCTGCTCTGCCGTGGCACCATGACCTTCCTGAACCGCCATGGGTCCCGGGCTGGTACCACCCTGGAAGCCTCCCATCCCATACAAGCCTGTCCCTAGAGGCCTCAAGAGCACCCCCCCCCCTTTGGAAGTTATGTCCGAGAGGGGGAGGTAATGTCAGCCCTGTGTTCCTGTTTTGTCGTGTTTTGTTCCCCATGTGCTCCCCGTGACCCTGTTTCTCCCTCGTACTGAATGTGTTCATTGATTTCAGGTGTGTCTTATTGAGTTCCTCATTTAGTTCTGTATTTAAATTGTGCTCTGCCCCTTGTTTCCTGTCTGGTGCTAAACGTCTATGTGCTATGTGTGTTCCTGCCTGCCTTATGTTTTCCTTCTTTGGATTAATAAAGACTGTTCTACGTTAATTCTTCTACATCTCCAGGCTCCTTCGTTTTGAACACAGTAAGCATCTTGACAATCTTGATGAAACCAACAAATAAGTGTGATAACGAATGACAAACAATAAAAACAATGAACATGAACAATATTGTAAACATTTTACATTATATTTACATTTAGTCATTTTGCAGATGGTTCCAAAGCGACTTACAATTGGGGAATAAATAAAGCAATTCATCTTAAAAAGGGAAACAGACACAGGAAGTGCTCATAAAACCAAGTTTCAGGCATTGTTCCAAACAAGTACAAGCTAGAAAGGGAAGTAATAAATAAAGAGAAAGACATATTTTCTTTTTTAAGATGAAATTAAATAGTGTTGAAAGAGATGAGTTTTCAGCTGTCACTTGAAGATTATCAGAGAATCAACATTCCAGATTGGGGTGGGAAGATCGTTCCACCAGCCAGGAACAGTGAATGAAAATGTTCTGGAAAGTGATTTTGTGCCTCTCTGTGATGGTATAATGGGGAGTCACTCACTAGCGGATCTCAGACTTCTGGAGGGAATGTAGATTCGTAATAGTGAGTGGAAGTAGGTGGGTGCAGAGCCTGTGGTTGTACTATATGCAAGCACTAATGTCTTGAACTTAATGCGAGCCACAACCGGTAGCCAGAGCAAGGAGATAAAGAGAGGTGTAACATGGGCTTTTTGGGCTCGTTGAATACCAGTCATGCCGCTGCATTCTGAATCATTTGTAGAGGTTTGATTGTGCTTGATGGAAGTTCAGCTAGAAGAGCATTGCAGTAGTCCAGCCTAGAAATTACAAGGGTCTGGACAAGAAGTTATGCAACATGTTCCGTCAAAAAGGGCCTGGTCTTTCTGATGTTGTGCAATGCAAACCTGTAAGATCGATCAGTCTTTGCAATGTGGTATATGAAGGTCAGCTGGTCATCAAAGATAACACCAAGATCTCTGACCGAACTTGATGGTGTAATTGTAGAAGAACCTAGCTGGATGGTGAAATCATGTTGTTGAGATGGAGTAGCAGGGAAAACAAGAAGCTCACTCTTTGCCAGGTTGAGCTGGAGATGATGTTCTTTCATTCATGCCAAGATGTCCACCAGGCAGCCGGAGATCCATGCAGCTATTGTTGGATCATCTGGTTGAAATGAGAGATAGAGCTGTGTGTAATCAGCATAGCAATGGTAGGGGAAGCCATGTGCCTGTATGATAGGACCCAGTGATGAAGTGTATATGGAGAAGAGGAGGGGTCCAAGTACTGATCCCTGTGAAACTCCAGTGACCAGTTGATGTGCTTTGGATACCTCCCCTCCCCAGGCCACCCTGAACGACCTACCAGTGAGATAGGATTCAAACTAGCAAAGTGGAATCCCTGTGATTATATAAATGGAAGGAGATAAACTGGTCTGTAGCTATCTATAAGTGAGCAGGGCCATCTCCAGTTCAACATATTGTTTCAGAGATGCAAACAATTAAATATTGAAATGTAAACTTCATTTGGTTGGTTTTATGTTGTTAAAGTTAACTTTAAGAAAATAAATATGACTGTCTGTAAAAGGAAATTTTTAAATTAGTTTTTAAATTATTGTTTATTTCACATGGGTTTAAATCAGATTTGGTCAGATGGTCATTTTACACCTAGATGCATCTTACCCACTGACTCGACTCGGGTCAACTTACCCCAAACCCTGGGAAAACTGAGCCATGGGAACACTTTTTTTATAAGAAGCCATATTTTTAGAATGCTTTGTCATAGATACATTCTAAACATTTAAAATGATAGGAATACTTTCATTTGGATAGGATAGCATAGATACTTTCATTATACTTTTGCATCATTTTCCCTAATCTTGAAGACCACAATAGTAAAAAGTGGCTAATCGTACCCCACTCTCCACTATAAGTATTAGACATTTAATTTAATATTATACAGCATAAATCTATATTATATACTAATAAACAACTAATTAAGAACATTTATTCTATTTTTTTAACTATTTATAGGCCTACCATTAATTTGGTTTTAATAAAATATGATGTGTTATAGATTACAAGTATCACGTGATTATAATGGGAAATATACTTAATTACAAGAATTAAAGTGTGACAAACTGCTAAATATTTTATATGATGATTTACCTGCATGCTGGCTTGCTAGAGCTTTGTATTTATGTTTGCAATGTTGAACTGCCTTTAGCAGCCTCCCTTTGCTCTTTCTCTCTCTGTCTTTTTTTTTGTGAAGGCTTTTTTTTTTTTTTTTTGTCTACAAAGTGTGCCAACAACAGTAAATTTGATGTTATCTATATTACAGTAGATCTGATCGGCTACAATAATTTGATTAGACATTCTAATTCTAAGAATGCGGATCTTTAGCGGAGCTGTAACAGACAGTTGATTGCATGGATGGGGCAGGAGCATATATAAGCCTCTAAAATGCATATTAGGCTATAGCCTACAGCTGAAAGCTTACCCCTTTTGACTTGCTGTTAATGTTGAAAGTTTAAATTACTTACTATAGCAACAGTCATATTCATATTTCATATTATGAAAGTTGGGCTGTCATTTATGTGATTCATGTAATTCATAATTATTGTGATGACAATAGTATTTTTCTGTCTTTTTCAACATATTAGGAATAGGCTACAATTAAAATTGAATGGGTGCATATTTTAAAATCCAAATATTATTTGCAGTTCAGATTGATTACTTTCACAAAAAAAAAAAAATGTATTATTTATTTAGTTCCTTTACCATAGTTGTCTGGCCTTAATATTTTCCTCAAAACAATTGTCCCCCTAATGTTCTAGATATGATTATGGCTTTGTTTGGTATAAATATAAAGTTAGTTATTATTCAATAAAGAAAATATGTTTAATTTGTTGTGAAAGTGCACGATATTCTAGGCTGACCATGAAAGCCTTTTTTTTTTTTCAGTGTACATATAACAGCCTATATCTACAGTATATATCTACATTTTCCCCCTTGCAATACACGACCCCCCCCCCCCCCCTCCCATAAGCAGTGAAGCTTTTATAATGTAGGTTTTTTGAGCAATGGGGTTACCCAAGCCTGTTTGAATGCAGTGGGGAAGGTGCCTGTGAGGAGAGATGTGTTGATGATGTGTGTGAGTGCTGGTAAGAGTGTAGAAGAGATTGCTTGGAGAAGGTGTGAGGGGGTTGGATCTAGAGGACATGATGTAGGAAACATGCAGCAAAGCAAGGTAGGGGCTCTACAATCTATTCCATCACCGTAAAATTTAGAAGAATACAGAAGATTCTTGTCATTATTTGAAAGTAATTATTAAACCAGGCAATGCATTCCAGGATTAACTGCTCCATTCATAATTTCAATAGATTCTCAATATTATGAAACTTGAAATTAATTAAATTCACAAATAAATAAATGTTGCTTTCTCAGAAGTCAATTTAGCCAGAAGCAAAAGCACATACTTTCTGCTCTCACCCATTTTGCCCAGTGCTATAAATTTAGCTGAAAGTAGCTTAAGGACATTGTACTACGTCATTATACTTTAGTACTACATTATGAACTCTGAATATACTGTATAAGGTCGCAATTGCCTTCCAGTCTCTTCTGAGAGGCACTATGTTCTTAGAGGCTACTGATTTTACCATGGTAATATCAAAGTAATGTATCTCTTGTGTCTCTATGTGGTCTGTTTTCAGAGAATTTGTTCCCAACTGCAGCCCATGACATACATGACTGTATGGAAATTAATGCAATTACCCAGCACCAGAGAAAGGTGAAACTGAACTACACAGGGATGATTAATTTGAGATATTATTCAGAACCTATAAGAAAATATTTAATCAACAAGCTTATCTGTATTCATATGTTAATGTCTGTTGAGTAATGTTGTGTAGCATACAAGGGATGTTTGATAATACAGTTTTTTTTTTCATTAGCTAGGAATAAGGAAGCTTTTCAGCACTGTTGCAATAAACTGAAGAGCAAATTATGAATATAAATCAATGTATCTTATTATTCTTGTTCTGCCACAAAGAATAATGGAAAAATGCAGTCAACTAAGCCTACATTTTTATTGTAGCATGCTTTTTCATCAGTTCATTAATAGTACAAAACATATATATAAACTATTAACAGTTACAACTTTTGTGATTCTTTTTTTAAGGTTTCAAAAAGGGGCTTTTACAGCAAAGCAACAGAAGAATATTTGGTTCTTCAAAGAACCTTTCAGTGAACAGGTCTTAAAGAATTCTTAGTGTGAAGAACATTTTAATAATCTAAAGAACACTTTTCCCACTAAAAATAACCTTTTTGTCCAATGTCAAGGTTCTGTGGATATTAAAGATTCTACATGAACCATAAATGACTTTTATTTTTTAAAGATTACAGGCAGCATCACTCACAATTCACAAGTTGTATGTCAAAATCCATGTTGAAGAAGCTAAGCAGATATTGAGAACATTTACATCAAGCTCTAGCAACATGGGACAAGTAGTTTCCCATTGCCGGATAAAAGCCTTTGACTCCAGTGTCTGAATATCAGTGGTGATATATGTGGGTTTGGTATGTATGTGGGCGTGCTGCTTTCTGCCCGTCCATGAAAAAGTGAATGATGAAGTTCGGCGGAGTGGAAACCCACACCACTGTTCCACATCAGAGCAGCTGTTCTTACTTTAACCGAGGAAGAAAATATGCTTTTTACAAAAATATGGAATTGGAGGACTGGAGGATCTGCATTGCCATGTGACAGGAAAAGTAATCTAATGGATTTGCTTCAGCAGTGTCAACTTCTCTTGAACTTAAAAAGTCCTGAAGTATCATGATCCCCATTGTGTTTCAGCACACACTGACCCAAACCTTCTCCATTAGTGTAATTACTGTCTGATAGACAGGAAAACTTCAGCATGTATTAAATTACAGCTCTTGTACAGGTGTGTGCTTTGAAATACAAGTAGTGTTTTGCCATTAATGTTATTGAAATATTTGTTGAATCAAAAAAAAAAAAATAATAAAAATAAATAAATTCTTTGGAAATGTAATTTGAGAATATATTAGTCCCCTCTTACAAGTGCCCTCTTTCTCACATCATGTCCTTTAACAGTTTCCAAGTTAATACACATTCACATAAGGTTCTTTCAGGTTGAGCTTCAGGTATTTCAGGTTGACACAATGAAATAAAGGAATGCAAAAGAGACACTACATTGGACTGAATCTTTAACCTCTGGTGTTGCTGTAATGAGTGAATTAGCACAAAAAATTAAAATGTAAATGTTATCATGTTATTACCATGTTATTACTACATGATAAGTTGATGAAAAGCTAATACTGTAATTACAGAAACATTAAAAAAGAGTCTTTCTCAAAGTATACTAGTGGTAAGTATACATGTGGTTTTAGAAAGGAAAATTTAAAAGAGAAAAAAAAATAGGGCAAATTATGGGTGTGCAATATGACGATTTATAATCATGGACAAATAAAATGTCTTCACGATCTGCTCGTGAAGTAATATATCATGCTAGAGTGCACATTCTATCAGTTGCAGTCCTGGTGCCTCCATCTCAATATACTGCACAACTTCACATATATTCATATCAAATATTAATGCAGCGGTAGAGTTACACTCACGAGACACATTATTCACAATCACAAAAGTACATTATGTGCATGTGCTTTAAAGCCTTGCCGGTTTAACATTTCATTCGTGTGCTGTTCTTCCATGTGCTTTTACTAAGTGCAAACACCTGAAGCGTGCTCACACACACAAAAAAATCTGTCAAACAATGCCTACTGGACTAAGTTATATTATATTTTTAAGAATTTGGGTAGCCAAACAGTTGCTGGTCCCCATTGACTTTGATAGTAAGAAAAAAAAAATACTATGCAAGTCACTGGGGACCAGCAACTGTTTGGTTACCCACATTCTTCAAAATAACTTTACCGAAGAAAGAAACTCATTCAGGTTTAAAACAACTTGAGAGTGAGTAAATGATGACCAAATTTTAATTTTTGGCTGAACTATCCCTTTAAAATGTCAATAAAACAACAAAACACAAAGAGAAAAATCACTCAGTGCTCTTGACTAAATAACTTTAATACAGTTGCTTTAAGTGAATATAGTGTTTTATTTTTATATTTGTTCATTCAGTTTCTTGTATGCTGCTGTTAAATACACCTACTGTACCTAAAAAATAAAGCACTGTTTGTTTTATTTGTTTATCGCGTGTATTTTTATTTTTTTTAATGTGTATCTTTGTTCTTATTTTTAAATAACAAAGATAAAATAATGGCAATGAGAAAGATTATTTTTATACTTTGGCCTAAATGTCTGCCATTATTTTTTTATTTAATATTTTATTACCTTGTTTTTAAAACAGGGAAATTAGTTTGGCTGTACTGCTCAGACAATTTGCAAAAACCAACAAACCAACAAAGAATCGTGATAAAATCATGAAATCCTATGAGTATGTGGTCCAGATACATGTAACCAGGTACTAGCCAGCACTTTTTATTAATGATAGTTGCATCTTTTTCCTGTTTATAGTGCCCAGTGCTGGGAAGGTTACTTTGGAAATGTAATAGATTACAGAGTACCCATTCAAAATTTGATAAGTACACTCTCAGAAAAAAAGGTACAAAAGCTATCACTGGGGCAGTACCTTTTCAAAAGGCACACTTTTGTACCTTTTAGGTACTAATATGAACACTTTAGGTACTGATATGTACCTTTAAGGTGCTAAGATGGACTGTTTAGGTACAAAGGTGTGCCTTTTGAAAAGGTACCGCCCCAGTGACAGCTTTTGTACCTTTTCTCTGAGAGTGTAGTTTAACTATTTCAATTACTTTATTAAAGTAATGTAACTAATTACATTTGATTACTTTTTGATTACTTTTCTAAATTTCTAACAAATGTTTTCAACTGTTAATAATTTTCAAACATTTAAATGTGACTGATTTAATTTTTTTGTTTTTCTAAAGTAGTACTAAAGTGTCAGACTTTCAAAATCTTCACTTAAGTTAAGGATTCTAATAATTTAATTTTAAAGCACCACAAAAAGACTTTAGACTTTAGCATTGTGTGCTGCAAATTCAAACAAGAGAACCGATCAAAAGCATCAGAAGAATAGCATTGCTTTACTAAACAGCCTTCAAATGGCTGGAGGCATTGTGCACATCAAAAACAGGCAATGCAACAATTTAATATTATTCAACATATCCTAGATTTTTGCAGAAAATATTCAGATGTAACCCAGGGACCAGGTCAGGACTTTGTGGTGGCCAGTCTTTCACAATTTGAGCCTTAATAAAAGCTATGTACTGCAGTTAGGGTTAAAAGAACTGTTGTAAAACATACAACAAGCCAGAATTAGATAACTCGCAATAATGATTCAACCCTAAAATCTCAAGTACTTAATTAAACACAGACGGCAACTTTTTTATTTATTTATTTATTTATTTTTTGGCCAGTCAGTGTAAAGGAGTCATTTAAGTCAATGAAGCTGACTACACTGAGAATAGTGTCATTTTCTCCAGCATGTTGTTTTGGGAAAACATTTAATACCTAACCAGGACACACACCTCTAATCGTGCTAGATAGTGCTGATTGACGACTTGTCACTTTTCCCGAGTGGACCGGATGAATTAAGCACGTAATCGAAATAGGAAGTGATTATGTGCACGTCCCTGTTTCGGTTTGGAGAGGGAAGTGACCTCCTGACCTGTTCTTATAGTAATGAGGAAGCAAACCGTCCCCATGCTGCTATTTGGCAATGACTAATGCTAACTGCAGCCATGATTGCCCGTGTTTGTGGAGGCCAGAGTACGTGGAAAACAATTTCAGCATAACAACCGCCTTCCGCCATCTAACGCGGGAGAACATATTGTGAAAATAATGACAGGGTGTCAGACGTCAGAGCTGTTCTGTCCCCACCTAATCAAATGCAACCAGTAGTGACGTTTTGGCACAAAAGACTTTATTGGGGATCATTCGGTCCCCACAGTTATTACAATCAACTAACCTATGCATTTATATATATATATATATATATATATATGAATGCGATGTTCTCCTGCCCATACAACATATTAATTTTCCCCTTCCAGATGGCACCAGGAATTGGCCCCTGAACACAAGAAGGAAACCAACTATATGAAAGAAACGACCCCCTAATGCATCTGAATACAAACATCACACAGTCGTTGAATGTAGTAATAGACACAGGTCACTTAGCAGGCACGTACCTCAGATCTCTGGAGATGAGGGCTGCGGAGAGACAACAGTGTGACAGATGGGTCCACCACAGCAGTAAGGACATCATTTTGAAGATAGCAATTCATTTTTTAAAAAAAAATAAAAATAAATAAATAAAATAAAATGGATGGTTAGTTGACCTTGCCCATTCAAAGCTTTGCTGATTAAGGTGGTCATTACATTGGTGGTTCTTAATTGCTTTTGCTTCATGATTTAACAATGGACAGCAAGTGGCCAACATTAGACTAAAGCAGTTTATAATATACAAAAACGAATTTTAACATCTTTTAAGAAATAAATTATTAATAATATGCATATTATTATTTATACTTCCATTCAAAAGTTAGGGGCAGTACAATTTTCCTTAAGGAAATTAATACCTTTATGAAGGTTTATAGACATTTATAATGTTAAAAATATTATTTACAATTGTATTTCTATCAAAGATTCCTGAGAAAAAAAAAAAAAAAAAAGGAAAAAAAAGTATCACACAAACATGTCTGCTGAAAATTCAGCTTTTCCATAACAGGAATAAATTACATTTTAAAACATATTCAAATACAAAACAGTTCTTTTGAATTGTTTTTGCTGTATTTTTGATTAAGTAAATACAGCCTTGGAGAAAGCAAAAGAGACTTTCAAAGACATTTATTTTTCTTTGTTAATTTTTCTTTGTTTTTTAACCATTGGTAGTGTGTTTAACAAAAATAAAAATATTTTTGATTAAGTAAATACTTTGAAAGAAAGAAAACAGAACTGAAGTTTTATATTAAGTTATAAAATTTAATATATTAAACTTTTATATAATTGTATACTGAATTATAAAAATTACACATTAACATTAATTAATTAACATTCAAATTGTATTAATTTTATTCACACATTTATTCATATTTATGATGAAAGCGCTGACCAATCAGCCTTAAGATAATAACATCAGTCAAACAACATCACAAACACCCTGAAAAGTAACTTATGTCCTGTCGTTATGTACTTTCTCACAAAATGTGCTTACTTATCATATTGCTTATGTATTAAAAATAACAAGTTAATTTCTCACAGTTAAGTGGTGGGCAGTTCATGCTGATCACTTTATGCTTGTTATGACGTGTTTAGACTGGTCTTGTTATGGTGGGAGAGACTAGAATGTTCAGCAGGAAATGATGATCTTTAACAAGTTTATTACCAAAAGTCACTTTATGGATGGCGTGTATTGTATTTATGCTGTGGGGAAAGAGTCTCTGTCAAGGTTCACTAACCACAGTGTGGTTTATTAAGGCCTGTTACCACCAGCTAAAGGGTCGATTGGTTGTTCCCCAAAGGCTTTTACAGGATTATGTAATAAGACAGACCATATACTCCCCCAGGCATGCTAGATATTCTTCACTGCTTTGAGAAAAGCTGTCCTGCCACAACCCATGGGATGCTGAGACCGAAGAGTGTGGAAAATACATTTCCGAAGAGATCTCTGCCTTTCACACACATGCAAAAAAACTGGCAACCTGTTCCATGACACCATTTCTAGAGTGGCATTGGAGACAAAGATAATATGATAATAAATGTAATTTCCTGGCATCTGTCGCCTGTTTATTTTAAATTAAAATAAAATCCTGTAAATATAAACACTTCACATTTACTGTTGCTGAAGTACTTACTTCAATCAGTCAGCACAACGACTATAAAAGGTTAAAATTGACTTGCTGTAAACCCTTGCTGTGACCCTGCCTTGAGGAAATACTTAACATATAAATATAATTTAAACCTTAAGTGGTCTAACATTAAATATACATGCCATGGCATAAAAAATAACAAATTAAATAATGTCTTTTAAAATCATATATATATATATATATATACATACTATATATATACATATATATATATATATATAAACAAAAATTTATGCATTAGTGACCAATAATTTATGTTTGATTGCTTTAGCTCTAAAACTGTAGGAGCAGGAGCAGAAAAATTAAAGCATTAACTATAAAACTGGAAGCAGCTCATAATTAATCTTTAGGGAGATGAGAAATGGATGGACAGCAAAACGGAAAACAAAAATAATAATAATATTAATAACAACATGCATTTACCAAATTAGGCATAACTTAAAATTGTACAACAGATTGTAGTTTAGGGCCTGGATGAGTTACAGATAGAGTGGAGCGCTGTGAGAATGAAGCTCTACGAATGTATAAAGTAGGAGGTACATGTAATACATATAATACAATGAGACAGAACCAGAGATAAATATTTAAAAAGATATGACTGAGGAAACATTGAAGCAAAAACACCAAACTGATCAAAGAGTAAAGACATTTATAATGATTCAAAAGATTTTCTGAAAATCCAGAAAAAAAAGATATCAGTTTCCATAAATAAATAAAATTAAAATATAATATTAAGCAGCACAGCCGCTTTCAACATTGATAAATTAAATGTTTCAAATCAGCATATGAGAATGATTTCTGAAGGATCATGTGACACTGGAGTGATGGTGCTGAAAATTCAGCTTTGCATCACAGAAATAAAATACATTTTAAACATTTTCTATTTATTTTAAATTATAATATTTCATAATATTTTTTTATTTTATTTTTTTGCTGTATTTTTGATCAAATAAATGCAGCCTTGGTGAGCATAAGAGACTTTTCAAAAAGATCTTCTAAGAATTTTGCCTGTTGAAATCTGATTTTCCGTTCCGTATATTAATAGACAGAAAGATGAATAAAAAGGTAAATGTGATCCAATTATATATAGATACTGTATAAGTCTGTGTGAAATGCGTATCACACAAACATTTTTGACAAATTTCTACATATCTTTAAGGACCTGGCCCAGGATAATTTTCCCAGTCCTTCTGCATTCTCCGTAGGTGTGTCATGAAAATATTTGTGACTCAGATTTGCACGTGGTTTGACTCTAAAAGTTACTAAACAGAATCTGGATTTCCTCAATTTCTGGCCTTTTACCCTCCAAAATCCTGCGTCTGCTGCAGCATGAAAAGATTTTTAATATTCATGACTCATCTATGTTCTGAGGGGTCATACATGATACGGAGTGACACTGACTCATCTACTTGCTTCGCTGGATTATTTATTCAGACATTTTAATGGATTGCCAGGTCTTTTGAGGTTATCTTTCAGTATCTTGAGTGGTGTGAGTAAAGTGTTTGAAATTGTGTGGGTCACTTATCATTCTAATTGAGATCCATTGAATGGTTTATTGAATGGAACATTTTAGTGGTTTCATCTCAGGAAGAATCAAATTAGTGTGGAATTAATCCGATTAACACAAATGTCAAGTTGAACACTGAATGATTCAAGGTCAAGAGTTCATGTTTTGAATATTTAAAATTTCAAATTGTGATTAGCTCTTGCATTTAAACAAATCATCAAATAAAAGGAAAATAGAGCTTTCATCATTTTATTAACTGGCAGTTCTCCCTTTTTTTTTTTTTTTAAACAAGACTGCAGTTGAAATAATTCTATTTTTACATTTTGTGAACAAATATGAATAGTCGCCACTTGCCAGGTTGTTGTTATGCAGTTGCTAAGGTGTGCTTTAATGCATTGCTGTGGCTTCTATAGTGTAATCAAAACATTTACACAGTTATAATGTTACAAATGATTATATTTCAAATAAATGCTGTTCTTATGAACTTTCTATTCATCAAAGAATCCAGAGAAAATGTATTATGATTTCCAGTTAAAAAAAATAAAAAATGAAGCGGCACAACATGGATAATAATCAAAAATGTTTCTAGACTAGCAAATCAGCATATTAGAATGATTTCTGAAGGATCATGTGACACTGAAGACTGGAGTAAGGATGCTGAAAATTCAGCTCTGAATAAACTACATTTGAAAATATAATACAATAGAAAACAGTTATTGTAAATAATAATAATACTTCAAAAAATTACCCTTTTTTTTTTTTTATTTTTGTTTTTGTTAATGTAAATTTAGTGTGAGTGTGAATCTAGTTTCTTCTTTAATTTAAATTTAAAGGGCAGGTCATATGGTATTTTAAACTGTCCTAATATTGTGTTGGAGTCCCCTACAACCAGTTTAAATGCATCTAAGATCAGAAAACATTGTCATTTTCTCAAAATATACATTTAGTATTAGAATCTTTTTTTTTTTTTTTTTCAATTATTTCGAAACGATTCGTTCGAAGTTGTTTTTGGATTATTGTATGTTTACTTTTGAGTTAAATTGGTCTGTTCTGCTCTGATTGGTCAGTTGGCCAAATCTGTTGTGATTGGTCTTTCCGTATACAATGCGTGCCGGAAACAAAACAGCTGGAGGATTACTTGTAAACAAAGATGCTATAAGCTTACAAAAATTGCATCAACATTACCTTACCTCAGTCAGTGTTTACTCCTCTATTTTAAAATTACTTTGGCCAAAACGGAGACAAAACAAGATTTTTACATTTTCACAAATAAATGTGAGTGCTGTTTTCCCATGCAATCCTCACCACAACAATGCTAAGCGTGTTCTGGGCATCTGCCTCTTGGACTTCATGCAAGCGTGAGCTCATGCTGAATAGCACCCCTATTTCTGTACTAACTATTGACACTTGAGGATTAGCTTTACAAAGACTGATGTAGCAGCATTCACTGCCATATTTCTTTGGAGGCGTGCAAGTCACTGAATTCAGTTGATGTGCAGTTTTGCTGCTTGATCATCCATAAAGTTTCCATCTATTTTTCAAAGAACAAGCATTGTTGAATTCAGTTGATGTGCAGTTTTGCTGCTTGATCATCCATAAAGAAGATGAATAGACATAAAAACACCAAATTTAAGGTATTATTTTTATCCTTTGAAAACTGTGTGTGTGTGTGTGTGTGTGTGTGTGTGTGTGTGCAAGATAGAGAAAGAGAGAGAGAGAGAGAAGTCTACATTGCTGTGTTTGCATTGTGATATTGTTGGGTGCATTTTTTCATTCCAAATTTCATTGTAAGCATAACATTTGAAGTAAAAAAAATAAAATTAAATTAAATGTCAGAATTTACTACTGTCTCTCAGATTAAATGGGCCAATCAAAGTGACCTAACAGCTTACAGGCTTTTCATGTTTCCTTTAGCAGCTTTACTAGATGGGGTGTAAGAGTCATTTGGCCAGCTGAAATGGGTCAGAGACAGAGAGGGACAAAGCAGAAATGTGTGCAGAGCAACATACAGGCCTCTATTCATTCCTCTGATGTGAACAGTTTTCCATGTCTGCTGTAGAGTCATCTTTCAGCAGAGCTGTGAAGTGTTGCCAGAGTTCCTCTGGAACACAGTCAGACACAAGAGCCAGAGACACTGAGAACCGAGATGCCATGGGTGTTATTTTGTCTGAGCATTTTGTTTTCCATATTCACTTTACAGCTCTACACACCTACTACAATTTTCTAATTTGTATACATTTTAAGATGGTAAACATGGTTAGGAATCCTTAGAGACACCAGCATCCAAAACACATTATATGCTGGTGACCAGATCCAACAGTACGACGTAATAATGACTGTGACAAGATGTTTTTGTAGTTTTGCAAGAATTTCTGCTTAAAACTTCAGGCAAGACAGAAAGAGACACCTGAGATTAATGCTGTTTACTGTAGAAAGTCTTGACGGTTCTACACTGAATTACACCCTGGGCGAGACCCCCTTCGAGCTCCAAAAAAAAAAAAAAAAAGATGGGATGAGTGCATATTTTACATTATAAAAACATAAGTGAAAGACAGGGGGGGATCAAAAAATTATATTTCTCAATCTGCACAAATCCTTTATTAGAAACATTTGAAATGTGCCAAAAAAAAAAAAAAAACACTTAAGAGAATCCATATTTAACTATTGCAAATTACAACAGAAAACACACTTTTTAAGGTCCACAATCTCTTCACCTGGACACAACATTGCCAAAAGACAATGAAATTTATTCTGCACGAAATATGACAGTTTAAGTTATCAGAACTTAAATAAATGTACACTATATACATAAATGTACCAAAAATATATACAATCAGATATATAAAATATGTAACAAGAGCAGAGAGTTTTTTTTATTTCATTTCATCACATTGTTTAGAGCATAAGAAACAAATGTTGGCTGATTGCACACTTGAAAAAAAAAAAAAAAAAAAATTTTTGATGTTTAAATTATATTTTATTCATATGTTGGTAAAGCACCTATTATGGTGAATTCCTCCGTAGTGGACAGCTAGCAAGTTGTTTAAAAAATAAAATGACATATGCATACCTTTAAATTATATGTATATGGCAAAAACAATGGGATGGTTTTTTTTTTCAATCACCAGTAAGATTTTTTAAGGTTTCAGGAGGATTTTTTATTAAAAAAAAAAAAAGATTTTCAACTATGTTATGAAAGATATAATGGATGATGGAATATATTAAATTCTTTAAATACTCTCAAATCTTTGAGATTGTATATAAATTGTATATCCTCTAGTCTTAATTTTGGCCAGAATACTGCTGAAATGCTGTAAAATTCGGTCCACAAAAATATTGGAAATTATGTGATTGTGTAAATAAAGTGAACCTAAAGTGAAGCTGTAAGCGATGAAATCCTTTACGATGTTCATTCTCGCCTTGTTTTTGGTTCCCTCGCTTTCTGGTCTTTTGTCTTTGTATTCCTTTTAAGACGCCTGGCTGCCGTTGTTGGCAGATGAGAAATCGTTGACATTTTGCTCCCAAAACTCGTAAAAACCACCCCAAGCTCTTCTTCCACGCTCTCGGCTTCCGGCTTCCCATATATCGGCATCCCTCTGAGAATGCGCCAAATTACTGGATGGTAGTAAATGCTTCAAATGTGTTCAGACTGGCTAAACAATCTGACTGCGGCCACTTTATAACTGTACACTTGGGAGCAGTTTAAAGAGACTATAGGCATGTATTAAGGAGAGACATCTGACATCTGAAATTTGGTGCCACCACCACAGATATTGGCAAGCAGTTCATTCTTCAAGAAGTTCCACTGAAGATGAATTGACATGAGATTGGAACACTGTGTGAGTAATCGAATGAAATACTTAAACATCAGGTAAAATGTTTCTACAAGTAGTTGCGTGCACGGGTGGGGAGGTTGGACGAGCGGCTTGGGCACCTACCCCTTTAATCGCTGGTGCAAAAGTGCCCTTTCAGTGTGATGTAAGTGCCCCAGGACCACGATTGTGCTCTCGTAACGACACTTGTCTCCTGCCCCTCTGTGCACGCCACTGTCTACAAGGGTTAGGTTTAGTGGTACAGTAGGTAGCATACATATAATTAGCTTAACAGATATTAGGCACATTTGTGAGAGATGGTGTAAAAAAAAAACTAGTACAAAACTGATCATTCACACTGAGATTATAGATGTTGTTTTTCAGCCAAGTTATGTAAGGTTTTTTTACTAAGTAAAAAAAAAAAAAGGATGGAAAAAAGCCAGTCAGATTGGAATGGAGATTATCCCATCTTTCACAGTCTCTCATATATCTCTCACAGCACATCTCTCATTGTACATCTCAGTGTTCCACACAATTGCCTCAGATGTCGAAACAGAGAAAGATCCCACAGATGTCACTCTAAAGGGAAGCGAAAGAATTCCCATACTTTGGCTACGATCTGGGAATGGAAAATGCAAACAAAACACATTAGCAGGGCTCTTGGGGTCATGTCACCACATAGTATGAGCACATGTTTCACAGTCAGCGAAGTAGTGAGGGTTTATCTTGACTGATGTTTGCAGCTGTTGATGTATTCTTATGACCCTTATAGCTTCAAATATTCCTCTTTCGTTATTTTTAGTGAGATAATATTGTGTACTGCACTGATTGCATGGTCTTTTCAGAACACTTCTTTGATTTCCAAGTACTGTTTTATGAAACCATCTTTGTAGTTAAGCTATTAAAAAAAAAAAAAAAAACATAAATTGATTTTTGGATTATTGCAGAAAAGAAGCTCTGTGACTAACAAACGTTAATGATTCTTACATGGTTCGTTCATCTTGATAATCTTCACAAACGAACTCAACTTTTATGAAATTTTGAAGCCCAAATACTGCTTTATTAAATCTTCAGGGTTTTATTAACACATTTTTTTATGTTGTAGAATAAAACATGAAGATATTTTAAACTTGTGTTAACCACAGATATTATTCAGGTGTTTAACCAAAAGCCCATTTACAAAAATCACTGGCTTCAGAACAATGGAACCATAAGTGCCAGAATGCCAATTAGTTTCAAGGTTCCGGCCTACAAAAATACATCATCCCTGCAGCACTGCATGTATTGACTACAGTAGAGAACACTGGAGATCAACACCGTGATGAAAGTGAGCTGATGTGACCTGGATCTGGATGGGTTGGGTGGTGGCTTGGTGGAAAAAAAGAGAGCAAATGTTGCTTTTATATGCAGTATTTATCAGAAACCAATTATTATTTTATTGTATCCAAATGAGATTTTTTCTTTTTCAGAATACAGTTTGACTCCTTGACCTGTCAAATTACCCACTTCCATAAACATTTTCACAAGAACATATTTAACCTTATATCATAAGAAAAGAATGAATACAGACAAGAATGCTGATTACTGTAATTATGTCCAAATATCTCAGTGGCATGGATGTGTTAGATGCAGACACTTGAAAGTGTTAGTTTACGCTCATGCTCACACCATTGAGTCTGTGACAATGCAGCACTGCCACCTGTAGGACATTACATGTATTACATTATTCAGCATAATTAACAATACTCACACCAGTAGGTTTTAATGGTTTAAGATGGGTTCTCATTAAATAAACGCTCAGTTAATAGAACACACAAAAGTTTATACATTTAGATATTATGATTGTGAAATAATGTTTTCTTTGAATTCCAGTTTGAGATCATTTCATTGTAAATGAAAAAGATGTTTTAATTATCACAAAGAAAAAATGTCAAGGTCTATATCACACAATCAACAGAACACAAATGACAAATTGAGTTTATAGTGCAAACATTAATCACATGCAGGCAATTTTAATGTTATTATTAATGGCACTGCAAAATGAATAAAGAGAGAGAGAGAGAGAGAGAGAGAGAGAGAGAGAGAGAACTCTAAAGAAAGGTACCACTGTTGTCAACAGTCTTTTGTGCTTTTTCTTCTCAGGTTTCTTGGCCAGTGCTCCCCTGGAACTATGGCCCATTGCTCTATATCTTATTGGTCTCATCTTGGTTGATTTAGTCACAAATGGTCACCATGGTAAGTAACCACAAGAAAAAGTTGAGAACATTGTTGAGAACATTTTTCCATTGTTCCAAATAAGCTTAAAATTTTAATCTTACCACAAATGTGATTTCATTTATATTTACGAACCAAACTTCCGAACTGCATATTTCGCATGAACTGTGTTAACTTGTTGAGAGATTCCATGAAGTCTTGTGCATGTAATTACATGATTTTCCAAATATTTTGATTTGGATGTTTTCTTTTAAAGCCATAAATAACTGGAAAGTTTGTTTGAGACAATTGCTTTAGCACAAAGAATGACTAACAGGTCATCCCTCGTGGTTGTTTGAATTAAAGTTTACACTACAAAAGCAATGTAGTCACAATGTATGGTTTCAGTGATTCAATCACAGAATGCAGTCATGCAAATTAAAATCAAACTACTACATTACTACTTGACCAACATTATAAGTGGGACTTAGGGAAAAATAAAATAAAAATGTAACCTTTAAAGTTATGTGTGGTTTTTTTTGTAATGTGTTTTTGATGTGTAGGATTTGGGGAAGTCACCGCAATGAAGCTAGCAACAAAGTGATAAATGTTATCAGTCATCAAACCAGTTCCCAGAACCAGCTGCTTGGCCTGGTCATAACAGAACAGCTAGAAGAACCACAGAAGATTAGTGAGGAACTGAGACTATCCTGGTCATTCTATTATGGCAAAACGACAGACCACTTGCAGCCCATTCAATGATTGTCTGTAAGTGTGGCTATAAAAACTAAACAGTTTTTCCATTACCTGCCCGACAATGACCATGGCCCCTACTAGCTGCCATTGAGGCTCCAGAGAACAGCTTTCTTTTTCCCTCTGTGAGAACAGATAGCAGGCGATAAGGCAGGAACTCTTACAAACAGAGCTCTATGAATAATAATAATAATAAAAATAATAGACCTTGTCTGTTCTCTCTTTCCTGATGGATGAGTAAGTAGCACAGGCCCACATTCTGTCATTACACATTTCCAGATTGCTGTGGGAAGGTTTTTAATCTGTGACTTTAAGTGCAGACTTTGGCATGCATACCTTGTCAGCAACAAAACAATGCTGCAATTTATTCTATACTACATTTTATGACAGTATCTTTTCAGACAGTCATCGTATTTCTTACAGTCCTAAGCCAAAACGTGTCTCAACTTCGTTCCAGATATGTAACAATCCATCAAGAGCATGTGCATAGCTGCAAAACACCATATATTGTTATGACAGATTATTTAGTTTTTGGTGTGTACTTCATAATTTTCGAGACTCACTTTCTTCTTAACTCAGGTGGCAACTTTACATCATTCTGCATTCTGTTAAAAACACAGGGTAGAAGAAAAGGCACAAAATTACTTAAAGCCGTTTCAGGGTGTTGTGCATGCAAGGAAAGAGTTAAAGTATGGATCTAATTGTGAAGTAATTTTATTAAATGAAAACAAAAACAAAACTCTCTTCAACTAAGGAGCTCGAGATAAACCCTGGCCGAGCCAATAGAGGTAATGACCACTGCAGAGGAAGAGGCCGCAGTGGGGATGGAGACCCCCCATTGAGGAGGCGGCAGATGAAAAGACCATGGTGGAGTCAGTGGAGGAGATGACCATGGCAGAGCCAGAGAGATGGAGTTACATGGAGGAGCCAGCTGGAAAGCTGACCACAGACCAAGACGGAGAAGGAGGGATGAGGAGCCTGGCGAAGTCAGAGGGATGATGGTGAAACCAAGATTGAATCTGGTTGAATGTCCCAGATTAAAGACCAGGGTGGACCTGGGTTGCCACAAGACCATGACTGTGAAAGCAGAACTACAGGGCACAGGAGGATCCTGGCAGAATCTCTAGAGCACATGATGGGACCAGCGGAAGAAGGATGGGCTTTCTTTTCCCGCTTCTCACTCCAGTCAAAATCACACCACTCGGCGCTCCGCTCACATACTCTGATTGTGAGTAACTGTTGCTGTCATGACAGATCTATTTCAGTACCAGCCGCTATCAAAATAATCTGGCTGCGGGCCAGATATTATTGCTGGCGGGCCAGTTTTGGCCCGTGGGCTGCCTGTTGGATATTATTGCTGGCGGGCCAGTTTTGGCCCGTGGGCTGTGTGTTGAGGATTGTTGACTGTCAAATGGTTTCTTTCATCCACTATATGTGGGATTATACATGGTAGATAGAACAGAAATCGCTCATTTGTAAGCATAATAATAAAGTTCGCTGATATAGCGGGGAAACACATGGGTTAAAGCATAGTGCGTCACGCGCTATATTAGAGCGTCATGCTGCCGTTTCACACACTCGGATCACATTACAAGACCAAGCATCTGTCAGAAGAAAGTGTCATTTGCCAAGGCGACACTTTTGCCATAAGGGGACATGCAGTTGGCATTACTTACGCATCATGGTTATTTGCATTTTTACTGTTCAAAATGTATGTTTCTGATGACTTTTGAATGAGCCCTTTCTGAGTATGTCTTGAAACTAATGAAATATCAGAAACAGAATCAGAATGAGTTTTATTGCCAGGTATGTTCACACATACGAGGAATTTGTTTTCATGACAGAAGCTTCCGCAGTGCAATAGAATGACAGCGGCAGAACAAAAACACAGATAATAAAAGAATAAAAATATAGAACAAGTAAATAAGGAATAACAATATACAAATTGACAATTGTATGTGCAGGTATATTACAATAGACAGTTTTTTATGTACAGGTATATTATTTGCAAATTTGAAGTGTAGACTAAGTATGTGTGTTAGATAAATAAGTGTATGAGTGTATAAATAGTGTTGTGTGTTCCACAGTTATTGTCAAGTGTTCATGAGATGGATTGCCTGGGGGAAAAAACTGTTCCTGTATCTGACCGTTCTGTTGCTTAGAGCTCTGTAGCGTCGACCAGACGGCAACAGTTCAAAGAGGAAGTGTGCTGGATGTGAGGGGTCCAGAGTGATTTTGCTAGCTCTTTTGCTCACTCTGAATGAGTACAGTTCTTGGAGAGTAGGGAGGGTTATACTAGTGATTCGCTCAGCAGTCCGGACTATCCTCTGTAGTCTTCTGAGGTCAGATTTGGTAGCTGAGCTGAACCCCACAGTTATAAAAGTGCAGAGGACGGATTCAATGATGGCAGAGAAGAACTTTTTCAGTAGCTCCTGTGGCAGGTTGAACTTCCTCAGCTGGGAAGTACAACCTCTGCTGGGCCTTTTTCACAATGGAGTCAATGTGAGTGTCCCACTTTAGGTCCTGAGAGATTGTGGTGCCCAGGAACATGAATGACTCCACTGCAGTCACAGTGCTGTCCATGTTGGTGAGTGGGGAGAGTGCAGGGGGGTTTCTCCTGAAGTCCACTATCATCTCCATTGTTTTGAGCATGTTGAGCTCCAGGTTGTTGAGTCTGCACCAAACAGCCAGCTCTTTAACCTCCTGTCTTTAGGCAGACTCGTTGCCGTCCTGAATGAGACCGATGACTGTAGTGTCGTCTGTAAAGAAGGGTCTTTACATGAGCAGTTGTTGGTGTAGAGGGAGAAGAGCAGTGGGGAGAGAACACAACCCTGAGGAGTGCCAGTGCTGATTATATGGGTGCTGGATGTTAGTTTTCCCAGCCTCACTAGCTGCTACCTGTCTGTCAGAAAGCTAGTGATCCACTGACTGATGGAGGTGGGCATGGAGAGCTGAGTTAGTTTGGGCAGGAGGAGGTTTGGGATGATAGTGTTGAAAGTCAAGCTGAAATCCACAAACAGGATCCACACATAAGTCGCTGGTCTGTCTAGATGTTGCAGAACATAATGCAGTCCCATGTTGACTGCATCATCCACAGACCTGTTTGCTCTGTAGGCAAACTGAAGAGGATCCAGCAAGGGTCCAGTAATGTCCTTCAGGTGGGCCAGCACCAGTTTTTCAAATGACTTTATGACCACAGACGTTAGAGCCACAGGCCGGTAATCATTTAGTCCTGTAATTTTGGATTTCTTTGGGATGGGGATGATGGTGGAGCCTTTGAAGCATGAAGGGACTTCGCACAGCTCCAGTGATCTGTTGAAGATCTATGTGAAGATGGGGGCCAGCTGGTCAGCACAGGTTCTCAGACAGGCTGGTGTAACACAATCTGGGCCTGGTGCTTTTTTTTTTTCCTTTTTTTTCTGCTTCCGGAAGACCTGGCACACCTCGCCTTCACTGATTTGAGGTGCAGGTGTAGGGGAGAGGGGGGTTGCAGGAGGTGTTAATGGTTGTGTGGAGAGGTGTTCAGGGCGGGTGTGGGGTGTTTTTTCAAACCTGCAGTAGAACTCATTCTGATCGTCTGCCAGTTGTTGATTCTCCACAGTGCGGGGGATGGTGTCTTGTAGTTGGTGATCTCTTTCAGACCTTTTTTCCACACTAATGCTGAGTCACTGGAAGTGAACTGAGTCCTTAGTTTTTCAGAATAATTCCTCTTTGACACTCTGATCTCCTTTTCCAGTGTGTATTTGGCCTGTTTATACAAGACATTGCCCCCTTCCTGTAAGCATCTTCTTTGGCCTGAGAGAGCTGTCTGAGTTTTGCAGTGAACCATGGTTTGTCGTTGTAAGTTAGATGAGTCCTGATAGGAACGCACATGTCTTCACAGACACTGATATAAGATGTTACAGTCTCTGTGAGCTTGTCCAGATCAGTGGCAACAGCTTCAAAAACACTCCAATCAGTGAGGTCAAAACAAGCTTTTAAATTCTGTTCTGCTTCATTAGTCCATCTTTTTACAGTCCTTAATACAGGTATAGCTGATTTCAGTTTCTGCCTGTAGGTCGGTATAAGATGAACCAAACAGTAATGAGAGAGCCCCAAAGCTGCCCGCTGGAACAGAGTGATATTCATTCTTTATTGTGGTGTAACAGTGAAATACTTACAGTTAATGAAAAGCACTTTTAGATCAGGACAGCACATCTTCTTTAACATCGTTACATCTGTACACCACCTTTCGTTGATGTGAAAACATGAAACCTTGCGATTTCCCATTGATTCTGCGTTGCTCTGAACAGCTGGAAACTCACAAGATTTAACGCACAGTCCAGTATGGAATCATTTAGCCAGATTTCCGTGAAACACAGAGCAGCAGAGTGTGAGAAATCCGTATTTGTCCGGGAGAGCAGAAGGAATTTGTCCATTTTGTTGGGTAGAGAGCAAAGGTTCGCAAGATGGATGTTAGGCAACGGCGTTTGAAATCCACGCTGCCTGAGCTTTACGAGGGCACATTCTCGCTTCCCTCATCTGTGTTTCCTGAAGCGCTTGATCAGCACCGCTGCTCCGCCAACTACTATGTCCAGAAAAACATAAGAATAGTCGAAAAAACGGTAATATATCGGGTGATGTATAGTGCCGAATTTACTATGATAAAACCATGGTTTATTTTTGCAAGGGTTGTGATGTCCACGTTTTTATTGTTGTTGTTGTTGTTGAAATTGTAGGGGCTGTGTCATCTATAGCAAAAAGGTGGCCAAAAATGAAAGATTAAGTGAATATTTTAATTAAATATTTGGCCAATAGCCTAAACAAGGATTTGATCGTCCTGTGAGTGTAGCAGCAGCAATTACCCTTTGGCTCCCTTTGCAGGCATTTGTAATAACATGTTATGTACATAAATTGTTTTTTAAATTAACTTATATTATGTATTTTAACAGTGTTATTAACCAATCATTATTGCCTAATTGTTTTTATATAATGCATTTTAAGTAATTTTAAAGACTATTGATGGCTTAGGTCTGTTTTTATAACCAAAATAAATTATTATCTTAATACTTTTGTAAATTATTATTTGAAGTAACAAAACCATGGCTAATTTGCAGTTGCCATTGCTACAAGAACGATGATTTTTGGTGTTATTCTTGTTAAAACCATGGGTAATTTTCGTAAGGGAACATGGAAAGTCAGAGAGAATATTAGATGCGTTGGTTGTGGTAAAATTATTACCGACATTAAAACACGTTATTACCGTCAACAGCCAAAAGAGTTTCACAGGAATGCGCCTGGAATTGATACTCTGGCTTCGTTTTTACCTTTAACAACTAGCCTAGATGAAAAGTTTACAGTTGTTTTTATGACTGTAAGGCATTCTCCTCAAATGCTATTGACATCAGAAAAAAAAAAAGTGTATACCAATATCGCAGTAACCTTAGAGACGATCCCTTAATTTGCGAATTTATGTCTTTCCACGGGCATAGATATCCATCCATCAATTTTGAGCATTCAGCGCAAACATGAGAGGCGAGCAGTACCGAGCACGGATGGGGGAACGGTGGTGCCTGTTTGTTTTTGTTTTGTTTTGATAAACAAAATTTGTTTTGTTTTGACGGTGACCCCCTGGGAGTTGGTGCCCTACGCAAACTGTGTAATCTGCGTATAGGGAACGACGGTACTGTGTACAAAATATAAGCCAGTTCAAAGTGCACAGATGGCATGGGTGCATCCATCAATCTGAGAGGTACAGAAAAATGCATTTGCGAGGTGGAGGAAGAGGAGGATGAGGAAGAGCAAGACCAAGAACATTTAAGATGAAATCAGAGCTTTGATATCTATGTTCTTGCATGTGGAATGACAGAGGCAGGACAAAGAGTTCAAGTTGAGCAGATTCTCTGTGACCAACATAATCAGTTGGAAAGATCAAAAGAAGAGCAAAAGAAGAGTGAAAGAGAATCTTGTGTAGAATTGCAAGACTACTACGTTAGGGTGAAAGAACTGGCCTGTGGTGACAGAGACTTGCTGTCTTGTCAAGGCTGGAATCTTAAGAAGTGTCAGTTTTTATGTATCTGTACACAACATGTTAGTATTAAAAAAAGAAGGGAAAAAAGCGAAAGAAAAGCAGGGGTTGGGCTGGTCTTGGCAGTTAAACTCCTTGGCTGAAAATTAAATGGGTCCCACTCAGGCCCTGACTTGTACAAATGACAATATCTCCGAAATCACGTGGGACAGAAACTACCTGCATAACTGTGAAACTTCCCACATATAAGTTTTTTTTTTTTTTTCTGGCCTAGCTTCTTGTCCACACAAACCCTTTTCCTTGGCCCACATACCACAAAGAATGACGGCCCTGGAGTGGCCTAGATCTAGATTAAAGACAAGAGCCACACATGGGTCATAACTGGCCCGAGTCTCAGCCAATTAATAGCCCATAAGTGGCCCTGGAGAAGACCACACAAGGCACCATAGAGCAGAGCTCACACACTTGTTGACCACAGACTCTGAAGCAGACCAAGTTCCAGGCAGGTAGAAACAGGGCAGGACACACAGGAACAGGTCAGGAACTCTAACACAAGACTAGACAGGACAAAGCTCCACAGAAACAAATTAAACCCAAGACAAGGGTTTAAAAATAAACCAAAGTAAAGTAACAAAATAAGAAATAATTTTAACCAACTTAAGGAATATCAAACAAAACCAAGAATCAGGACTAGAAAAACTAAATAAATATTACAAGTAAAAGCAAAAAAGCAAGAACAAACAGATTACTAAAACAAGGAGAAAGACAAGAACATGGAACTACAAGGACTTGACAAAACAAGGGGAACCAGGCAGGGAGACACGGACACATATTCAGCCACATCCACAGCCAGCAACAAAGAAGTAACAGAAGGGGTGAGAATGACCACGAACCAGCAAACACAAAAGCGTAAGGGGCACTATAAATAGGGAGGAAAACACATGAGGAACAGGTGAGCACAATAAGACAAGGCTAACAAGAGGGTGAGGTAGAAAGGAAACGAGGAGGGGCTAAGGAAGCACATGGCCGAGAAAACAATTAACAAGGCCATGTGTTGACACAAGACAGACACAAGAAACTAAACACAAAACAAACAGAGAGACAGTGCAAAACCCTGACAGAATGCTTGTGCATGACAGCATATTAATAAAATTATGTGCCCCATGGTAAACCAGATAAATAAAATATTGCATGAAAATGGTTAAATGATCTCTCTCTCTCTCTCTCTCTCTCTCTCCCTCTGTGTGGATGTGTAAGGATTCTAAGATTATTTGTACTGAATAATAATTTATAATTAAGCAGTTTAATGCAGTTTACTGATTTACTGATTTGCTTAATTTTTAAATGATAACTTTTCCCTCTGTGTTGACTTGCCATTTTAAAGATTAAATTTAAACAAAACCACACAAAATTGTAATTTCTGTGATCTTTAACGTTTATCGTGCAATAATTTATTTATCTTGACCATGGGTCACATAATATGCTGTCAGGTCACAAGGCCGATGCCAGCAGTTCCAGCTTGAGGCCACATTCGGGCCATTACCATTTTCTGGGTTACAATGACATGAGATCTGCAACAGTTTTTATTAACAAATTTATAATCTCTGGAGATTTCCTCTTTTGTGCACTCAAAATCATGCTCACGCCCATGCACACGCTGCCACCTACAACCAAACCCCCTCATGAAAAAAAAAAAAAAAAAAACTCCATCTTATTACATCTTACATAACGTAAAAAAAAAAAAAAAAAGAAGAAAAAAAAAAACATGGTTGGGCTGGTCTGGGCAATAAACTCCCCGGCTGAAATTGGGTCCCACTCAGGCCCTGACTTGTACAAATTAGCTAAACAATATTTCCGGAATCACCTGGGGCAGATATTTTGAAACTAACTGAGAATAAATGTTTAACTTACAATGACATGAGCTCTGCAACAATTTATAGCTATTAACAAATTGATAATTGAGTAAACGGGCCCATGCAACAGTCCATGAAATGAAAGCATGATAACCATATTCTTTTACTAAAAATGAATTTGTATTGTGCTTACCGGAATTTCCCCTAATTCTGTTTTAAGAGAGAATGAAAGCAAAACCTAGGCATTACACAGTCAGCGCCTCAGAGCATCTCACAAAGGAGCCGTTGGTAAACTGAGTGAGTACATGCTTTATCTTCAACTTAATTCAATTCTCCCTCTGTAGGCTTTCATGGGAAAACTTGAAAAAAAAAAAAGGTAATGTTTTGTAGGATATATCCCACATTTTGTGATTGGGCAAATAATTGATTCAGAAACTTTAATTAGCCTATTAAAAAAGTAATGACCACTTTGCTCGCACAGTAGCTGTATTAAGCAATTTCATGCTGCATATTGTCACAACTGTGTGATTTGAACTTTATGCTATAGGCACATGCTGATCTACCTTGTGATTCACTTGAAGATTGCAAGTGTGAAGTTGTTTATGAAACAGTTCAATTAATTTACGTTTCATCAGGCTTTGTGGGTTACGAAGTAAAACTGTAACAGAGTGGAGATTTCCTCTTTCCGCTCAACAACAAGGTTTTTTTTTTTTTTTTTTTTGAGCACGGGGGGAGTGAGAATTAACCCTTACGAATTGTTGTCACATGTATGACCTGTTTTGGTTTAGTTTTCGTAATCCTGTCTAGTTAGTTTCCATGATTTTTGATTAATTAGCACACCTGTTTCTGTTCTTCTTGATTATGTTCAGTGTTTATAAGTCCTGTGTTCTCCCCTGATTCCTTTGTCCGCTATTGATGTTTGATTGTTTGGATTTGTGTTTCGTTATGCCCGTTCTCCTCTGTGGCTTATTAAAAGAACTATTTTGATATCTCCTTTGTCGTGCGCTTTGCTTTACACACCTCACCACGTAACATTTGTAGTATTTTTTTTTTTTTTTTTTTTTTTGCGTATTGATGACAATTTGTATAACCACAGTTTTACTACAAATACCATAGTTAAAATGTGTAGCAAAACTTTGGTTAATGTTTTAACTATAGTAACCATGTTTTTTATTTATATATTTTTTATTTGTGGTAAAACCATATGGCTAATTTTCATAAGGGATAAAGCAGGGAAGTTGAGTTAGTTTTGTTTTCTCTATTCCTCACCGAGATAAACGGCAAAAACTTCAAAAAGACTTGCCAAAATATTCAAAACAGTATTAGGCTACTGCAAAAAGGGTAACGCTAATAATATTTCACAAGCTTCCTTTTCATTGTTTTCACTCGATATAATGAGCCCTGGTCCGCAAAAACCACCCGCAATGTTAAAGGTGCTGTATGTAAGATTTTGACTCTACTAAAGCATAAAAATAACATAATATATTTGCAGATATTTAAGAAACATGCTAAGTTAACATACTTGCTTATCTGAAAGACAATGCAGTCAGTAATTCTTCTTTGAAAATGTGCGTTCCGAGCTTTAATGTCGGTCTCTTTTTTGGTTTGTGAAACCCGCCCACTGCCAGTTTACAGTATTTCGGCACCCGGGTTGCCAGTTGGCGGGAAACACAGCATATTTAATTTCATTCATTGTCAAGGGTGTTTGTTCCTGTTTGTGTCATCAATCTGGCAACCTGCTTGTGCATCAAGTCTGAGGAAGAGGGGCCGAGTGAAAAAACCCTCTCCAATATTATGAATTTGGAATGCAATACCTAGTTCAACCACTCGGTGACAATCCTACATACAGCACCTTTAAGGCTTGCTCATGGCGAAGCGAAAAGTAATCTGGGGAAGTGCGAGTTTTCTTAATTTCTTGTTATACCTTGGTTGGTGTTGTTTTTGTAATGTTTCTTAGTTGAAGGGCTTACAGACATGAAACTAGTGTTCAACAGTGAAGTGGACATATTTCACATCCTCTCTTTACCCATGGTGAAAAAGGGAAATGCATGTCCAAAATTACATTTCTTTTTGAAATTGTTGTTTTCATCAGGGAGATAGAAGCATGAAACCAGTCTCATTCAATAGCGAAGGAAAGTGGACATACAGTATTTCACAAACTAACTTTTTACCCCTACTGGCTGAATAGGGAACATGTTTAAAATTAACCTTTCATTTGTAATAGCATTTTTAATCAGGGAGATGAAGACATGAAACCAGTCTCATTCAGTAGACGAGGACAGTGGGCAACTTTCACAATCTTTTAAATTTCCCATTTTACTATATGTAAAAGCGAATCTGGAACAGAGTGGAGACAGAGGTTTTCCTCTTTCTGCTTGTTCAGTCATGATAGGTTTCTCATTTCCCTAATGTGGCCCGTTCTGTCTATTTGTCCTACCTTGTCAGATTTTCCAACCATAGTGCTAAATTATAGCTGTATCTGTCAATCTATCCTACCTTATCGAGTGAATGAATAATACAACATTCATATGCATATCCAAGAATGTACTGCCTTTTGCGCTTATACCCTGATGGGCACGATCCCACTGACAGGATATTAGTGCTTCCCACTGAGCTTCCATCGTTTCTTCAGATTTCCAAAAGCAAAAATAAAAAAATAAAAATAAAGAAATACGTATATATAAGACTTTCAGGATCCCTCCGCCACCCCGATCTTGCACCTTCAGCCAAGTTTCTACCCCAGCTCAGGTAGAAGCCCTCGGGGGAGGCAATTTGGGCTGGGCCGGACTCTGAGCTCAGACCCCTCTCTGAGAGTCTTGCCGGGCTTGGAGCTCTCTCCCCGGACAGCATGCCAAATACGCATAACCTTTATTTCATTATAAGTAAATGTGAACTTGTGAAACCTCTAAATATCTGTTCAGTAGTCCCTATAACAGATGTCACAGTTTAGTAATTGTGGCGCTTCTAATTAAGTGAAAGTGAAGTGTAGCCAACTATGGTGTCCCAGAATTTGTGCTCTGCATTTAACCCATATAAATGCAAACACACAGCAGTGAGTAGTGAACACACACACACACACACACACACACACACACACACACACACACACACACACCTGGAGCAGTTGGCAGCCAGAGGAGCAGTTGGGGGTTCCCATGCCCCACTTATAATCCCTGACATTACCAAGACTCGAACCTTAGACCTTAGGGTTACAAATCCAACTCTCTAACCTCTAATTAATTTAATATCTAATTAATTTAACTTACAGTGGAATATTTCCTTTACATCTCTCAATTTCGGGAGTTCCTGAACATGATGCATAATGAGATGCGATTAGTCACGAATACCACTTAAAAGAGGATTTAGTGTGTGTTAAGGTCACTGCGCTTTGTTTTTTAAGTCCTGGGACAGTCTTCAGGGTTCCCACGCATCCTGGAAAACCTGGAAACTTGATGACAAATATTCCAGTCCTGGAAAATACACAGAAAATTAGTAAATGTCCTGGAGAATCTTGTAGTTGTCCTGGAAAAAATATTATTATAAGAAATGTAATTGTGTTTTCCTTTAGCCAAGAATGAACAGTGAAACTAGTGCTACCATTGTCGTTATGTCTTGAAGTCCAGTTGGAACCAAACTGCTATTTGAGGACCTCTGCTCTGTAGTACAGGTGTGTCCAATCATCCTTCTGAAGGGTCAGAGTTTAGCTTGAGTTTAGTCTCAAACATACTTGCCTGGAAGTTTCTAGGGCCCCAATCCCAAATGGCACACATCATGTGCACTTGCTGTCTAGCAGACTTTAAACGGCCACTTCATATGTGTGCCTGTTAAGTCCATGAGACCGTAGGGTGTAACATTCATCATTTTAGCTTTCAGAAGGCTGCTCGAATGCACCCCCTTTGTGGCCACTATGCACTCTCAATGCCCACTTCTGCTGAGCCTGCACTGAGGCCCAATCCCAAATGGCATATTTCATCTGCACTTGCGGTCTTGAGAACTTACAGTGGCCACTGCATGCATGTGTCCATTAAGTCCACAAGAAAGTAGGGTGTCCCATTCTTTATTTTACATTTACATTTAGTCATTTAGCAGACGCTTTTATCCAAAGCGACTTACAAATGAGGACAATGGAAGCAATCAAAAACAACAAAAGAGCAATGATATATAAGTGCTATAACAAGTCTCGGTTAGCCTAAACGCAGTATACGTAGCAAGGGCTTTTAAATAATATAATAAATAAAAAGAAAACAGATAGAATAGAAAAAGAATAGAGCAAGCTAGTGATAGAGGTCTTTTTTTATAATTGTATAATAAATGAAAAGAAAAATAGATAGGATACAAAAAGATTAGAAAGGTAGTTACATTTTTTTTTTTTTTTAATAGAATTAGAATAGTGAGGGAAAAAGTTAGAGGGTCAAATAAAGATGGAAGAGATGTGTTTAAAGCCGATTCTTGAAGATGGCTAAGGACTCAGCTGCTCGGATTGAGTTGGGCAGGTCATTCCACCAGGAGGGAACATTTAATTTAAAAGTCCGTAAAAGTGACTTTGTGCTTCTTTGGGATGGGGAAATCAAGCGATGTTCACTTGCAGAACGCAAGCTTCTAGAGGGCAAATAAGTCTGAAGTAATGAATTTAGTTAAAGGGATGCAGAGCCAGTGGTGGTTTTGTATGCAAATATCAATGCCTTGAATTTTATGCGAGCAGCTATTGGTAGCCAGTGCAAATTGATAAATAGAGGTGTGACGTGTATTCTTTTCGGCTCATTAAAAATTAATCTTGCTGCCGCGTTTTGGATTAATTGTAAAGGCTTGATAGAATTGGCTGGAAGACAATTTTAGCTTTCAGAACGGTGCTTATGAGTGTCCCCCGAGTGCCCTTGATGCACACTTCTGCTAAAACAGCACTAAGTTTCTACCTGACAGTCAAAACAGCATTATGTAACAAAAGTGAGGACTCAGAGGAAGTCTGCAAGGGTTTAGGTGCCATTTGGGATTGGACCTGAGGCCAGCTCCGAGCAGAAATGTACCAGTCAAAGCAGCACTATATCATGAAAGTGTGGTCTTAGAGGAAATCAAGTCTGCAAGGGTTTAGGGTGCCATTTGGGATTGGGTCTAGTGATCCTGAAAACCTTTATTAGCTATAGTTCAGGTGTCTTTAATTCAGGTTGAAGCTTAACTCTGCAGGACAGTGACCCTCCAGGAACAGGTTTGGACACCCCTGCTGTAGCACAACATCTAGTACTTATTGCTTGAATAAAATAGTTACTACATAAAATAAAACTGGCTCTTGGTCATATTTTGCAGATAAACTTCAGACATGTCTGAAAGTAGTTCTCTGAACCAGCACTATGAAGAGAAGGTGCGTCCATGTATTGATCTAGTGGACTCTCTCAGGGCACTAGGTCTTGAAAAGGACCTGAACCTGCCAGCTATTGCTGTCATCGGTGATCAGAGCTCAGGAAAGAGTTCTGTGTTGGAAGCTCTATCTGGAGTGTCGCTGCCTAGGGGAACAGGTAATATGAGCACAGTAATTACATTATACTGCGGAGTGGAAATATACCTGTTTTCTCTTTCCTTATTTGTTAGTCTGAATATAAAGGTGTTGTTCAACTGACCATCTAGTATGTTAAACACAGGTATTGTGACACGCTGTCCTCTGGTACTGAAACTGAAGAAATTTACAAAGGACAAAAACTGGCATGGATTGCTGTCATATAAGGATCAAATAAAGACACTAAACGACCCAGAGGATGTAGAGAATGCTGTCTTATATGGTCGGTATTATTTCACATTAAAGTGTATTTATTTACAGGTGACTGAGTACTTTAATGCCATGTGACTCTTTAGAATATTTTGTCATGAGTCTGGGCCCTGTGTTTCTCCCTCTCACCACCAGAGCTCGCCATCTCCCGTCCTCCCGGACTCCACACACCTGTCACTTATTACACCCTCAGCTGGTCCCCATTGTCATGGACTATTTATACACCACACTCCCACTACTCTGTCTGGCTTATTAATTACTTGTGTGTAGGTTATTGATGCAAGCACCTTCTGTTGCCGTATTTGTATTCCGCTCCTGTTCTTGTTTGAGTTGTTTTAAAGATCTTGTTCGATCTGTTTCTGTTTTGCTAAGTCTGTTTTTTGTTTAGCAAATAAACCTGCATTTGGACCCAGACCCCTGTTTACACAGTGTGTGTTACCTTACTGCACTGTGACATATTTAATTTGTGGGATGATGTCAATGTATTGTTTTGTAGCTCAGGGAGTACTGGCTGGTAACGGAGAAGGGATCAGTCATGAGATGATCACTCTGGAAATCCAGTCATGTGACGTTCCTGATCTTACTCTCATTGACCTGCCAGGCATTGCTAGAGTTGCCACTGCCAACCAGCCAAAAGACATTGACAAACAAGTAAGATGCGATTTGTGTATGGAAATGTTTACAGCATTTAAATATTTTGTATAGATACTACTTTAGCCCCATTGATCCTTGCAGTATTGCATTCAGTAATTTTGGTCTTCTGTAACAGATAAAAGACCTAATTAAAAAGTTCATTCAAAGGCAAGAGACCATCTGTTTGGTTGTGGTGCCTGCAAATGTTGACATCACCACCACTGAGGCACTGCAGATGGCATCCGAAGTGGATTCAACTGGAGAAAGGACTTTGGGTTCGTAACATTTCTTATAGGTTACTCAAGTGAATTATTGTCATATTGTTTGTTTTCTTGAAATAGACAAATATTCAATCTGCAGGTGTTCTGACTAAACCTGACTTAGTGGACAAAGGCATGGAGAAGACTGTGGTCAGAACAGTGAATAATGACATTATAACATTGAAGAAGGGCTACATGATTGTTAAATGCCGAGGCCAGAATGACATCAATGAGAGACTTGATCTGGCCAGAGCTCTGGAAAAAGAAAGAATTTTTTTTGAAGAACATGATGATTTCAGGCAAGAAGTGAATCTGATTATAAGAATTTCTCTCAGAATGTGTAACACAAACTCTTTCATGTCTATGTAAGAAAAATGATATGGTGAAATACAGAATGTAGGCAGGATGTTCATGAAATATAATCTAATATAATGCATTGGTCATTGATCTGACATTTTTGAATATATTTTTGTTATTTTATTTTAGAATAGCACATTTTCAGCTCTTCTCCATATGCAGTCTGAAACTAGTCTATAGTCATGGAAAATTAATATCCCAGGGAAATGTTGTGGCAAGAAATTAAAATGATTGACAACAACACTCTTCTTGAGGTGCATCCTCAGAGGTGGAGTTTATATTTACAGTTTGCAGTGTTTAGGGCTCTATGTCACCTATTAGGCGCTGTTCGCGCAGAACTTGATTTATTGCACTGTGTTACTTTCCCATTGTTTTTCTATGTAAACACACACTAGATGGTTCCAGAGGAATAGGAAAACATGTCAAAAACATGTTCTGTGTGAATCGCCCCTTTATAGTGCAATCTGTCAGGTCTTAGGGACATTGTGTGCATTTTAAAATGTCTTTTCTTTTTAATATTTATAATATTTACAGATAAAAAGTATGCAAAATTCTCCAGTTGTCCTCAACTTCCTTCTTACTATTCAAATGACTTCTTTCCTTACAGATCTCTCCTTGAAGAAAAAGCTACAATACCGCTTCTTGCAAAAAGACTCACAAACGAATTGTTTGAACACATTGTTGTGCGTATACAAAGTTACATGACATACAGCAGAAACATTGAAAGTATAGAGCTTCCCTGTTGAGAAAAAAAAAAAATGCCATATGCTGTTGTGTATGTTTTGAAGCATGACAGATGCTTTGAGCTGGTTTTTACCTGGTCCTGATCAGGACCAGCACATGACCATCTTAAACCAACTCAATCCAGCTTCCATGCTTCAAAACATACCTAAATAGCATATGCCGGTTTTCAACAGGGATATGACTTAAAGAAAAGAACTCTGGAGTAAACTAGTCAGAATTGGGTACATCTTATTTCTTTACTTTTAGAAAACACTGCCAGACTTGCAGAAACAACTTGACATGAAATTACAGAAGACGTCTGTGGATCTTAGAGCACTGGGTGATGGAGTTCCTCTTGGTGAACATGAGAAGATCAAATTCCTGGTTACGGTAAAATGGGGTCACACATTTGATGTATTCTAAAGTGTCCTAAAGTTCTAAAATATTATTTTCCATAATTGTAATCTCACCGGTGCTGCCCCGCTGGATTTCAGAGTTTTATATTTAAATTACGTTATATTTGTTTCAAATCATTGTTACTGGTTACTATACCTACTGATTTCACCCTAGGCTGGAAGATATACTGTGTATATATGTTTTTACACGATCAAGTTTATCTTTTTGTATTTTGTCTAATGTACAGTACATAAATGGCAAGAAAACAAGATACATGCATTATATAAATTGCCCTTTCTTATCTTTCAGTTTGCACTGAAGCAACGTTTTGCTAAACATAAAAACTGTATACGTTCCACCCCAGCAATGTTTTTATCTGGCTTTGTTTTTACATGTGTAACTTTATGAGATTTTGTGCTCTGCAGAAAATTAGCCAGTTCAATGATGCCCTTGAAAGAGTCAAGAAGGCAGAAGAAGATGTAAAAATTCCAAACACAAGGGTCTTCAACAAAATCAGGGTGGAATTTCAAAAATGGAGATCCGCCCTGAATGCCAAAGCCATTAAGAGTGAGTTTACAATTAAATAAACTCACAGATACAAGCGTTTCTATCTGGGATGAAATACTATTATTGATGCTTGTTTTGTGCAATTCAGCCTTTTCTTTAATTACTTTCTCTGAATTTTGTCCTTTCTCTTTAAGGCGTATATGCAGTTTGCATTTAACTTTCAGGTTGCAGGGGAGTCTGATAAGCCAGTGGTTGTATTCTTCCTGATTTTGTCTGTCTTTTCTCTCGCGGAGGACATCCTCAGAGTTGAGGTAAAAGAGTATGTGAGGACTCATAGAGGAATGGAGCTTCCTGGATTTTTAAACTACAGAACGTTTGTGAGCATTATCACAGAATACATCGAGGATATGGAGGAACCTGCTTTAAAGATGCTCAAAGATGTCACAGGTGAAGGGTCGTGTTTCAAGATGGTTTTCAGTGCCCTCAATTTTTATTCTTTACTAATGTACAAGAAAAAGAACTTAATTTCAAAACAATTGATAGAATCACATGGATGCATAAAGGTAGTGGCAATTATGCTTACAGGATGATGTTTTACCTCCTCTGATTGACTCCTCTTTTCTTGTCTTTTTTTAAAATTATTTACAGATATTGTTCACTCCTCTGTAGACCATATCGTTAACACTCATTTTAATGCCTTATCTCACCTGGAGAGTGCTGCGAAAGAGCGAACTGATTGCTTACTTGATAAGCAGTTTCAGAAAGCTGAGAAGAAAATACGTTCACAGTTTAAAATGGAGAAGATTGTTTACTCCCAAGATGATCTCTACAGTGACCAGCTATGCAATGTAAAACGAAAATCAAATGCAAATCAAGGGCTTCTGGCATCATTTGTCAATGCAGATGTACGTGACATGGGATACCATCTCATCTCCTATTTAACGGTTTGTATGCCTTATAATAATCTTTGTTCATTAAAGAGTGAAGTGTGCAGTTTCTGTGCCATTTGCGGCACCTAACAGAACTGCACGTATACAGATTGTTTCTAAATTTCAAATACTCCAAACAATAATGTCTCCGCAAACTGCTCAATTTCTAAACTGCTTAGTACTAGAGGTTGCCATAGTGTTTACATTTAATTAATCCTTCACATTAATGTGGGAGGGAAAAAAAACTTAGAAAATTAAACACATTCACTTTAAAGAATAAATTTTAGTTAATATTTTACATGCAAAAGGCCATTTCTGTTGCAAAGTCTTGTGACAAATATTGCCTTTTTGAATCTGAATGTAATTTGTATGTATTCGTAGATTACCACTGAACGTCTGGCTAATCAAGTTCCACTGATAGTCCTGTATCACACGCTGAACAAGTACATCGCTCAGCTTCAGTGTGAAATGCTTGTCATGACTAGAGAGAATGATCCAGGAATGCTGCTCCAAGAAGATTCTGATATTGAACGTAAGAGGAATGAATTGAGAGAGCAACTGAAGCGCCTGCAGAGAGCTGGTATAGCACTGTCAAAGTATAAGCATTCTGCATAATTGTGGGTAGAACCATCACCTCACATCAAGATCCCTGGTTTGAGTCCCTGCTGACCATAACACTGCGGCTCCAGTATCCCTGCGAGCCTACGATTGGTGGAAAATCCTCATTTTCAAAATTTCCTATATTTGTTTTCTTATTGCATGTTACTGGTCTTATTGTGAATGATTCATACTGTATGAAAATATATATTTTTGCATTTTTTCCATTTAGTCATGATGTGAGTGGAAATTAAAAACACCTTCATTCCTTGAAAGACAAAAAATCACATCTGTTTTATGTAGGTTGTACTGTCCCTTTTGAAGTTTGTGGTGTGTTTTCATGTGAAACATTTATATCTGAAAATGCATTGGTGCACTGGTTATGGTTTGTGTGGATCCAGTCTCCGACAGACTTCAGATGACCTATTTCTCTATATTGTAATCATTATATTTCACTTGTAATAATAGCTTTAATAAGCTTCTGCCTAAAATGAATTCATGTTAGCAAACTCTATGATTCTTTTATCTTGAACTGTTCATTTGTGAAATGGAAATTTCCTGGACACATTCACTCCTGAAAGCAGATCACTCTAAATTGTAACCTAGACACATGCATTTTCTGTTAAGCTTCTTTGAAACGATGTGTACTGTAAAAGGCGCTTTACAAATAAATTTGAATTGAATCGAATTCAGTGGTTTATTGGGAAGTGCACACTGATTATATATATATATAAATAATTTTACCACCACACCGGTAATGTTGGTCAGTGATATAGTACATTTCCAGGTCTTTTTTGTACGGCAGATCATGTCCTTCAGTTGTCCAGTGTGTCATCACTCACCTTATGAGTGTGAAACTCCTTGTGACAGTCAAAGTGAATCAGACACACCAGGCCTTTAGCATCTATTCTGATTCATCAACACAGTTTCACTGATGATCCATATTCAGCATAAAACCCAGGACAGAGCGGCTGAGTGAATGTGGTCTGGACCGTGTGGATGAGGCTCATTGTGTCAGAGATGCTGTAGAAGAACAGTGTTCCTGCACTGTGATCCACATACACTCCTATTCTAGAGCTGATGGGAGACCAGTTTGTTTGTTATTGTGCCAGAATAAGTATTTGGAGGGAGAGCAGAACAAACTCCAGGACTGATCATTATGTCCAAACAAACACTCAATAGAATCTCCTTTCCTGCTGATGCTCTTATATGACAATGATATAAACACACCATCATCTCCACTCCACTCAATCTCCCAGTAACAGCGTCCACACACACTCTCCCTACATAACACCTGATCCCAGTAATCAAATCTGTCTGGATGATCGGGATACAGATGATCTGTGCCAGTGTCAGTAATCACTCTGTTCCTCTCAGACAGACGGAGGTTTTCATTCACTGTGTTTAGATCCAGAGTGAACTGATGGGAATCTGATGGAGAGAAACTTCACATCAGAATCAGCAATTATAAATCTTTTACAGTGTCTTAGTACAGCAGACCAGATATCCTGTACAAATCATCATTTACATGATCAGTTATAAAACTCTATAATGTTTTTTTTTTTTTTTTTCTTGGTGACTTACATTGTAGGAAGTCATTCCTGGTCTTGGAATCGATGTTGGTTAATGTGACTGAAGAAAAATGTCAAGATAAAATACATCTATTCCTAAGACATTTGTAATATGATGCTCTATGACTCATTTCTGAGAGTAGATGAAACTCTAGGGGTCTATAAAACACATTTGACTGGATTTGATTCTAGATTCCAAAAATTAAGTACTTTATTTTAAATTGTATTATAATTGTAATAAACTTGTAATGATGAAACTCTAGGGGTCTATAAAACATTTTTCCTAATTTAATTTAATAAACTTGTAATCAGACTACATTTTCCTAAACTTAATTTAATTTAATTTAATTTAATTTAATTATTTATTTTTTTGGTCAGCCAGCTCTCTTTCACCTAATATATCTACTTGAAGTAAGAAAATAGTTTAATAATTAAGTAACAAATCTGCATGTTCACAGTTGGTCACATGACATGGAGGTAAACAAATAAAACAAAGTATTTAATTTTTTAGTGTTTTATTTTGATTGCTGTTATTTTCAAATAATTTATTTATGATGTCATTAATTATTAGCTTTTTATTAAACTTACAAACCCCCTACAGTTCCTTTATGAACCCCAGTTTTGGGTAATCTTAACAATGCACTTCATGCTGTTAATAACAATAAATGTATTTTTTATATCAACATAATAAAGGTCAAAAGTAACCCAAAAGTAACAAAAAAGTAGTCAGATTATGCTACCTATTAATCCTAGTAATGGATGATGTTACTAACTACAGTTTTTGTCATGTACTTTATCCAGCAATGTATATACACACACAGAGATGTGTGTGTGTGTGTGTGTGTGTGTGTGCGTGTGTGTGTGTGTGTGTGTGTGTGTGTGTGTGTGTGTGTGTGTGTGCGTGTGCGCCTAACACAATGGGATATTTGTAGGATTTTTGTAGGTGGAGTGACTTTACCTCTGTCACGGATCTTCTTGATCTCCTCTTTGCAGAAATCCTCCAGTTTGTCTCTCAGCGGACGGACAGATTCTCTCACGCCAACAAAAGGGACGAGAGAACTGAAGGGATTGTCATTCATGTCTGTAGAAACTCTAAAAAAAAACTCATCACCTCCACACTTCACGTGATAACAAATTCCTGACAATATTGCAGTTAAATCCTCATTCGGCTCTCTTGTCATTGAAGAATCTTGCTCAAGTTCATCCTGTTCTTCCAGATTTCTGTTACCTGCAGGAAATAGTTGTGATTGTGTGAAAGCTGCTCCAGCTCAGCGTCTCTCCTCCTCAGATCATCAATCTCCTGCTCCAGTCTCTCCATGAATTCTTCAGCTTGACTCACTACAGCTTTTTCCTGATCTCTGATCTTCTGTGTGACCTCAGAGCAACTTCTCTCAATGCAGCAGATGAACTCAGTAAAGATCCTCTCACTGTCCTCCACTGCTGTCTGTACAGAGCGCTGTTAGACACACATCACAATCACACACTGAGCTTCAGTGAGACTGAAAGAGCTCCAGCACTGGAGCAGAGTGCAAACTTCTCAAACGGCTCCAGACTCACCTTATGAGACACCACAGCCTCTCTGAGCTGCTGAAGATCTTTCTGTGTCTGCTGGATTCTCTGCTGGAACTTCATCCGTGTCTCCTTCAACTGATTCTGGAGGACACACAAAGGTTATTTTCGTAAATGAACACTAAAATGAAAACAACTGATCAAAAAACATTTTCATAAACTGAAATAAAATAAAAGGTCGGTTTAGGGAAATAGCTGTCAAGCACGGGACCATCTGAAGGCTGCTTTAGTGGGTATATCGTATTGAGTCTAATTAGTCTTGGCTATCGGACCCGCAGTCCGCCCATTGATTCTCAGAACTCAAACCCGTTTATATATTAATCAAACAGCGGTTAAATAGGCTATAAGGCTACCTGTTGGGAGCCAACCGTGTGCAGGACTCTGGTTTAAAGTGCACTGCAAAAGGTATGAACAGCAATAAGTGACGATCGATGCACTGGAGTTTGCATCACCACATATTGTAAGAAGATTTATTAAAATAAACGGGGTGAAAAGACATTGAGGCTCTGCCATTATTATTGAATTTCATGTTGGTAAAGTGAGCATGACAACAGTTAGCCTACACAGTATCATGATTATGGTTAAATAAGACAAAACACCTAATATAAACAAATTACATTTATTTTAAAATGAAATATCACCACACACATTTATCATTTAGTACTTTTATGGCTGTTGTTGTTGTTTTTTTTTTTTTCAACTGCTTACATACATTTTCAAAACTTTACCCACAAATCCAAGAACTGCACACACAAAACGCAAAATGTCTCACATCTCTTGCAAAATGAAGCACTGTATTCAAAATATCCCAAACATCTCAAAAGCAAACATTTGTCTTACGTTGCAAACACCATTGTCATAATATTATATTTTTGGATATATCATATAGCCTACACACAGTTTTTCAAAACCTACAGCTCCAGTGTACATTTCTGTTCAAGATTGAAATTGGCAGAGATATGTTGAAAAATTCATGTAAAGACAAAAGCAAGATTGAAACCCCCCCTTTTTTTTTACTGTAACACTAAATGACTTTTTTTCAATAATTCCTTTGTCAGCGGTCTGTTCTGTCTCTCCATATCACCACATGCTCTTCTGTATCATCCGCGCCACAAGGATGCGCTGTTTCTACATGTATTTAGCTTTGATTTTAAATAAAACAGTGCATCCTTGTGGCGTGGATGACACAGAAGAGCATACGGTGATATGGAGAGACAGAGGAGACCACTGACAAAGGAATTATTGAAAAATGTTTTTATTTTTGTTTTCTTTGCTTACAAAAAGTCTTACCGTCGCTTCATATAACCCAGATTGCACGTCTGATGGCAGATGGAGTATTCTGACGATGACTTTCATACTTTTTATGGACCTTGACACTGTTATTTATTTGGCAGTCTATGGGACAGTCACAGGCCTCCAGGTTTTCATCCAAAACATCTTAAATTGTGTTCCCAAGATGAACGGAGCTTTTACGGGTTTGGAATGACATGGTGGTAAGTGATTAATGACAAAATTTTCATTTTGGGGTGGAGTATCCCTTTTAGTAAAGCAAGGAGTATTTGCACATGAGAGAGTTAGTGTGAGGCACTCATGAATTAGTGTGGCATTTTGATTGATTGTGTTTGAAAAAGGAAATCAAGATACTTTGTTAGATTTTTGTGTGTTACATAGAGAATTGTGTGTTGTGTTTTGCAAAAAGTGTCAAAGGCTGAGAATTTGTTTATGGTTTTGCAGATTTGGTGTGTGCATGGTTCTGGTGTTTGAGTGTCAGGTTTCAGAAATTGTGTGACAAGTAAAGTCTTTGTGAGTAAGCAGTTGGAAAAAAAAGAAAAAAAAATTATTCATTTATTATCTCATTTATTAGCCTGTTCAGGTGTGTTTAATTAGAGTTGAAGCTAAACTCTGCAGGACAGTGGCCCTCCAGGAGCAGTATTGTGTACATCATGACACTGGTGTATATGAATTCAAATTATTAAATTCCATTCTTCTTTGTGTGCATTTAGTGAGAAACATCATGTCTTGATTATTTTTAACTAGATTTTCACTATATATACTTGTCTCGCATTAAACATTGTTATTCAGTTGGTGTTTTGACAGTGTGTTGCACCTTTAGTAACTCATTAAGGTCAGACACTTCTGTATATGATGTCATAAACCAGCTGCTGGATTTTGGGAGAGTACAGCTTGGGCATCACATCAAGAGATGTGGCAATGGAATAAGTCTTAACAATTGTGCATTCATAAACTGCATTCTAAAAATACAGTGGGTAAAAACACACTAGTGAAAATGTGTCGGTTTTGCATTTTTCATTACACGATATACCATCAGCATAATTTATCTGAAAAGTTGAACTGAAAATAAATGTGAACGTCAGGATGTCCAAGTACTTGAAAGGTATTTTTTTTTTTTTTTTTTTTGCTGCATTACTCAAGCTTCATGAACTCACACATACATAAACATAATCATGTTCTCCAGCGTTTTAAATTTCTTGTATTAATTCTTAATTCCCAAACAATAAACCAACAATGTTGCTCTAAACGCAGTGAGGGACACCTGGTTTATCAAAAGAAGTTAATTATGTTAAACCAAATGCATATAAAAACCACAAGGCATCACAAGGGCACAATAAGACAAAGACAATCTTTGCTTACAAAAAGTGTTCCCGTCGCTTCATATAACCCAAATTGCACGTCTGATGGCAGATGGAGTATTCTGACGATGACTTTCATACCTTTTATGGACCTTGACACTGTACTTGGCAGTCTATGGGACAGTCTCAAGCCTCCAGGTTTTCATCCAAAATATCTTAAATAGTGTTCCGAAGACGACCTGAGCTTTTACAGGTTTAGAACGACATGGGGGTAAGTGATTAATGACAAAATGTTCATTTTGGAGTGAAGCATCCCTTTAACAGTGTTCCTGTGGCTTAGTGGTAGAGCATTGCGTTAGTAGCACAAAAGGTTGTGGGTTCGATTCCCAGGGAACACACATGGTAAATAAATGTATATATTAAATGCAATTAACTCATCAATCAACCTCATTGGTTCTTGCGTGTAACAGTCACATTAACATCATGATGTCATCACACAAGCCCCAGTGAAGTTTGATGTTTTTGCAAAATCACTATATTTGATTGATTTTGATTTGCAAATTAAATTCACTCTACGTTGCGAAAAAGTACTGTTTAGCATATTTTTTAAAAGTGTACTTATTATGGAAGTAATAAAATTTAAAAGAATATACTTAAGTGCAAACTGAATACAGTGTTTTCATACATAATTGCATGTTAACTCAAATTAAATAAAAACGTATTATAGTTTACACAAAAATTTAAGAATGCTTTTTCCCTGCATAGCACTTAAGTACATCTTTATATGTAATTTCATAATTCTAATTGTCTTTAAAGAATGGTTAAACTTCACTGCTGAATTTACTGACAAATTTATTGTAAACTAAATCTTTTGTCATTTCTGTCAAAAATTGTATGTGTTTAAATATATTCAATATACAGTTAATACCATTTAATGCACTTCTTTACACAGGATTATTATCATTCTGTGGTCACACCAGTCATCGTAACCGACTTGAGTGGGCAAATGCTCGCATTCAATGGCATCTGGCACTTTGGAGAGGTGTTCTCTTCATGGATGAATCCCAGTTTTCACTGTACAGAGCAGATGGCAGACAAAGTGTATGGCGTCGTGTGGGTGAGTAGTTTGCTGATGTCAATGTTGTGGATCGAGTGGCCCATGGTAGCGGTGGGGTTATGGTATGGGCAGGCATATGTTATGGACAACGAACACAGGTGCATTTTATTGATGGCATTTTGAATGCACAGAGATACCGTGATGAGATCCTGAGGCCCATTGTTGTGCCATGCATCCACGACCATCACCTCATGTTGCAGCATGATAATGCACGGCCCCATGTTCCAAGGATCTGTACACAATTCCTGGAAGCTGAAAACATCCCAGTTCTTGCATGGCCAGCATACTCACCAGACGTGTCACCCATTGAGCATGTTTGGGATGCTCTGGATCAGCGTATACGACCGTGTGTTTCAGTTCCTGCCAATATCCAGCATCTAGTGGTTAGATTTTGAAAATGTAGTCACAGGTGTACTAGTTCTCATTCTCTATTGTCTTGGGCTGATACGCATTGGTGTTTAAACGTGTAGCCCTGTCTTACAGTAAAGGCATTTTATATTTTGCCTGCTATGTGAGTGCCTGTATATTATTTTTGTTTCTTGCAATGGGATCCACTTCTTGTTTTTGACACTTGGTATTTACTGTTTACAGCTGGGAGGACATTATTGTCTTAATGACATAAATTCACCCTCATGACACACAAGCTTTCCATTGATGTATGGTTTGTTAGGATGGGACAATATTTGGCTGAGATACTACTGCATACTACAAACCAAAAATTAAGTTTTGATATACTTAGAGTAAGAAATTTACAAAATATCTTCATGGAACATGATCTTTGCTTAATATCCTAATGATTTTTGACATAAAAGAAAAATTAATAATTTTGACCCATACAATACATTTTTGGCTATTGCTACAAATATACCCCAGCGACTTAAGACTGGTTTTGTGGTCCAGGGTCACATATTAGTTCTTGATGAAAAATAGAGAATGTTTTCAATATATTTCGAGGTCAGGCAAATTTCTCTGATTTAGGCAGCAGTTAATACTGAATTGAAATTCAGATTGGTCTCAGACAGACAAGTTTTCACCACTACTAAAATGCTGAGATAAATGCTTCACACATCATCACGTGCTTAACTGGATAGTTCACTCGAAAATGAAAACTGCCTTCATTTATTCACTGTCATGTTGTCTCTAACCTGTATTTATTTCTTCTGAACACAGCAGATGTTTAGCAGAATGTTCAGGGGTCATTCACACAGAATGGGTGTTTAAGTGTCGAAAAACATGAGATGTGAGCAGTGAAATCGAAAAAGAAAATCATATCCGGAGACATGTTATTTGAAAGTTACGCTTATTTTTTAACTTGAGTGCCGCATTTTAGAAAATAGTTACGTGTGAAACGATGCAAAGCATGAACACAATGGTCATGTCCAGCGCATGTTCAAATAGAAAAACAATCAACAAATATAGAAATATCCCTTTAAAGGTAACTGAGATCAGCAGTAATCAATTATTCACTTCTGGCAATGTACTGATTTTTGCTCTAAGTCATGATGATGCATTACGATACACAGTACAGTATATCATGTTTATTTAACCACAAGCAATAGTATCACATCCCTTTGTCAGGCCAGCTCCAGTTTCAAAGAGCACATGTGTAGCTAAAGAACAGATGGAGGAGTCAGTGATGGGTGGTGTGTTTGCAGGCTCAGAGCCTGCAAGAGTTCAGTCTGTGAGTTCAACACCCAGACCATCTCCTGAGGATCAAGTGGTCATTTTAAAGGCATCATTTGTTTTCTTCCGATTCCTCTTATCTTTTTTGTAAAAAAAAGAACAAAACGATGACTGACACGTAACAACTGATCAAGTGAAGGGCCGGCGCAGATATTCATTCAAGCGCCACAGTGCCTCCTGCTGCTTCAAGCGCTGCTTTCAGTTTTTCTGCTTCATCTTTAAACACATTCGCCCGGATCTCCTGAGGTAGAGACTCCACAAGCTTCTTGGCCTGTAATTGGGAGGGAAAACCATTAATGAAGGACATTACAACCCTTTTAGACAAGAACATCAGCAGTAAGTCACATGAATGGGTTGCAAAGCTCGTGAGCTGCATTGCCGTCTGCTGATATTTGACAGATTGGGAACAAACTACACAGACAACTAACTGATTCATGCTATTACAACCTATAAAAGATCCTCATTTTACTAAAAACACTTTTACCTGTACAAGATTCAAGCCCTCCATGCAATTCTTCACTTCTTTAATCAGTTTCACTTTATCAGCCGCCTTGAATTCTGTCAGTTTGACTGTAAAATGGGTTTTCTCTTTCTTTGCAGGTGCTGTCTCCTCATCTACCGCCTGCAAATTCAGTTAAAACATCAGAGGAAAAAACTCACAAACAAAAGTATTACATGATGACACTTTGCACAAAAACATGAGAACGAGATGTTTGGTTTTAGATCCACTTTATAAGGTTTTTTGTTGCAAAAAAATTTACCCTGATTTGTGCACTCTTGACAGTAAACATTATTGTGTCTCTCCATATCACTGTATGCTGCGTATGCTCTTCTGTATCATCCGCGCCACAAGGATGTTGTTTCTACATGCATTTATTAATTTGAAAGAAAACAGCACATCCTTGTGGCGCAGATGACACAGAAGAGCATACGGTGATATAGAGTGACACAGAGGAGACTGTTGACAAAGGAATTGTTGAATAAAGTCATTATTTTTGTTTTCTTCGCTTACAAAAAGTGTTCCCGTCATTCATATAACCCAGATTGCACGTCTGATGTCAGATGGAGTATTCTGACGAGGTCTTTCATACTTTTCTGGACCTTGACACTTATTTACTTGGCAGTCTATGGGACAGTCACAAGCCTCCCAGTTTTCATCCAAAATATCTTAAATTGTGTTTGGAAGATGAACAATGCTTTTACGGGTTTGGAACGACATTGGGGTAAGTGATTTATGACAAAATTTTCATCTTGGGGTGGAGTATCCCTTTAAAGTTTCCCAAAAATTCTCACAACAACTTTAGTAACAGAGTAGGATGCTGATCTTGAACAATCCACACAGAAACTTGTACAAATTTAGACAATGCAATGAGATTATCGGTTTTCCCACTATGCTCTATATAAAAGGGTCCAAATTATGTTGTTTCTTGGCTGCTCAAATTTTAAACAATGTTTCACATTTTGAAAATCCAAAAAAAAAAAAAAAAAAAAAAAAAAAAAAAAAAAAAAAAATCACACACAAAATGTAGGACACAGATAATAAAGTTTCTGGTTATTAAAGTTTATTACAGTTTAAATCATAAAACATCAGACATACCTCAGCAGCTGGAGCAGCTGCCATTGCTGCCATTGAGCCCATGGACATCATTCCAACATCCTGAATGTTCAGAGTTTTCTGACAGGGACAAAAACACATTTAAATCAGTGTTTTGAGCAAAGGCTACATACTATTAGAGCTGGGCAATATAGTTCACAATTATTCTGCAGCTGATTTCAAATCCAGCAACATCATATATAGTGAAGAACTGTATTTGACTATTACGTTTACAAAAGACGGTACACTTAAATGGCTTTTATTTCTTTAATATATTTCTGCAAGCACAGTTTTTCTTTTTTTTTTTTTTTTAATATACTTTAAGATTTGAAGTAGCTACATTACAAGTGCACATTTAACACAATTAATTATCTCGTGTAATAACTCAAAAATTTCACAGAAGCTCCAGTTAAAATATGCAGGTAGACACATTGTATTGTGGATTTCTGCTGTATTTTGCATTAAACATTGTTATTTGGCTGGTGTTTTGACAGTGTGCTGCACCTTTAGTAACTCATTGAGGTCAGACACTTCTATGAGCGTGAGGCTGGCGATGTCATTGACCAGCTGCTGGATTTTGGGAGAGTACTGCTTGGGCGCCCCATCAAAAGGAGGTGCTGCAATGGCATCAGACGGACTGACAGAGCTGGTCTTGAGTGTTCGCAGGGCACACAGTGCTGCCGTCTGTAGGTTGTGTCTGTGAAATGAGTCCATTAAGACAACAATGAGCACATACAGGAGCAACAATCTCTGTTAGCAAAAGAGCAGCAGATCACCATATTAGAATGATTTCTGAAGGATCATGTGACACTGAAGACTTAAGTAATGATGCTGAAATTTCAGCTTTGCATCACAGGCAAATTGCATTCATATAGGAATGCCATTTTAATGGTTTATATAGAAAATTTTTTCATCAATTAAAAACAGTCTAGGTGTTAAACAGTAAAAAAATATCTACATCCTTTGTACGATAGTGTATATTTTAATGATTTTTGATTGAACACACATACAGTTTAAAACTGCTTTTATGATTCATTGAAGTATAAAACAGTGTCCTAGTCTAAAGCTTCCATTGAAAATCAACAACTAGTCTAAAGTCTAAACGTCTGCGATCAGAAAATGCATCCATTTTTATTTTTGTGTTACGCAATATACTGTAAGCATAACAATTTGAGTGAAAAGCTCCACATAAACCTGATGATCATGTTTCTACAGGACAAAATTTAAGAAAGAACATCTGTGGCATTTTGCAGCACATTATTAGATATAACTAAGTTTATTAGTGATAACACCCTTACAACTAGTAAAGGTTTTTTTAACTTCAGGAGGTTAGCGTAACCTCTGCTGACCTTTAGTACAAAGGAGCTCACACAATCATTATCACAAATGTATTTACATTTAATAAGTGACTCAATAATACATAAATTAAACGCTTATGAATGTTACACAACAACTTGTTAATGTCAACCATTTAAAGATAGTTTCCAGATGTTAACAAGAAAACAAATGCCAGATTTTCAATGTGGTCTCATGCTGCATGTCGGTGGACCACCATTAGAAATACATACAGGAAATCAGACATTTATGATTTATTAACAGAAGTCACGTGACATGATCATTCATGTTTAGATTCATTAGCTATAATTTCAACTAGACATTCATGCAATTGCATACACGTTGCCTCTGCAGTTCAGAGATTCAGATCTGCTGCTTCATCTCAGAAGCTTATCTGAGCACATTAGATCGTATTAATATCAGTGTGTTTGTTTCATTTACATCAGAAGTGCTGACGCCTCCAGTATGCGAAACATTCAGTGTAAATTCTCTGTCCTTGAGACGCAGGGACCTGTATCAGGCTCTTACCGGTGTGTGTTTGCTGCGGTCCGCAGCGCGAACCGGACGCAGTATCTGCCGCAGAACATCATGACCCGAGTGCACGACTAACCGATTAAGTGAACGCGACAGGACGAGCAACCAGTTCCCGAAACACAACTCTCTCGGCGTGTGACTGACTGTCAGACCTCCTCTAGCAGAAGCACATGGCGTCCTCCGCTGGCTCTTCCTGACCTACCCACAATGCATTGCGCCGGAGGGACAAAACTTTATTTAAAATCCTCCTGTGTCATGGTCTCTTACGAAACAATGTGCAAAAAGAAAAAGCCTACACATGGGTCTTTAAACTGAGACACATTACATAAATTACACAAAAAGTATCTAAAACAAATCCTAGAAATACTTATTTAAAATTAGTAGTTATTTAAAATTAGTAGGCCATGTATGAAATAATGCCACTGACAGAAATTCGAAACTCGCTATAATTAATAATATAGCTACAGGGCAACGCAGGTTGTTGTTCTAGAGACGGCTCTCTGTTGAAAAATATTTAAAATGTTAGATTTCATAATTCAATTACTATAAAGCACTGTTCTATCTATCGATCGATCGATCTATCTATCTATCTATCTATCTATCTATCTATCTATCTATCTATCTATCTATCTATCTATCTATCTATCTATCTATCATCACATCAGCACTGCACTGTGCTTAAACCAAATAAAATAAAACTAATAATTAACACTAATAATTAAAACAAACTACTGCAGTGGTTCTGTAACAACACATAGAGGTAATCACTCAGCAAATCAATCAATCAATCAATGGTCCAGCAACCAATGTTGGACCATTTGAGATAAACCCACAGAAAACCAATTAACCCATTGAGGAAAAAAAATAAAAAAATACAAAAAAATTGGATGATGTCATTTTCTGATACAGTTTAGTTCACTTGTGTTGCTATAACTCAAAATGTATTTATTTGTTATACTGATGTGCTTTATGGCCAAATGAAACAACAGTTTAATCAGAATCAAGATTTTCAGAGTGCTGTATTATAAGGAATAATAATAATAAAATAAAACATTATGCCACTTCATTAAATTTCCAAGATAAAGGTCATTTGCATGCTCTGTTTGTTTCTTTGTCAACACAGTTATATTAAGCCAAAAACATTCGTTCTTGGGTTATGCAGAACTTGAAGGGGAGGAGCAGACGGAAGCCTCTTATCCAGGTAATCTCCAGATCCATCTGCCATCACTGAGCACTTCCACTTCCACCGAACAACAGTGCAGCGTAAGTATCAGCAGCATATGTGACATGTATGGTCCTGGTATATAGAAGTAAACATGTTCAGCATTTAGCAAAAGTCAATTAAGGGTCCTCTCTCATGCAGATCATGCTGCTCTCTCCTGCAGCTGAGCGCAGTCAGGACGGTTTGCTGTCGGTTCTCGGGGAGCTACTGGAGGATCAGTCTCACCGTGAGCTGTTTGGTCTTGAGTTGGGATCAGGCACAGGGCAGCATGTGGTGCACTTCGCTCAAGAACTGCCCTTTGTCACGTGGCAGCCATCAGACATCAAGGAGGAAGCACGGAACAGGTATGGCACACAGGTTCTTTTCTGTGTTACTGTAATTACAAATGCCATTATGAGACATATCTCACAGAATTATCAGGGTTTGTAATGTTAACCTCTCTGCTGCAGTATCAGAGCTTATATAGGGGCCACTAAAGCAAAAACAGTGCTGGAGCCGGTGTATCTGGATGCCAGTCAACCCTGGGAAAAATGGGCAGGACTTCCACAAAGCTCCTGTGACATTATTATAGCAATCAACCTGCTTCAGTACAGCCCCTTCAGCACTGCAGAGGTATAGCACCAATATGTAATATTGACTTTTGACTTGTTCATTATATATATTATATATAGATATATCATAGATATATATATATATATAAACTATATAAAAAATATATTACTATCAAACTACCAAAAAATACTTGCAATATGAAAAATAAGTAATTATATTACTAGTAAACTAAATGTTTGGGGTCATTATGATTTTTTTTAATGCTTTCTTTTATGCTTACCATAGCTGCATTTAATTGATGAATTTGACTTATTTTATAAATATATAAATATATTTTAAAATGTAAAATTTTAAGATTGTATAAATATATTTAATATTTTATTTTTTTATTTTTTTTAAAATGTTGTTTTTTCATGTTATGTTAATGCTGTATTTTGTGTAGTAATAACTGAAGTCTTCGGTGTCACAATGTTTTTTTGATGCTCAAGAAACATTTCTTATGAATATCAGTGTTGAAAACAAGTGTGCTGCTGCTTATTTTTGTGGATTTTTTTATTTTGATGATGATGAATATGAAGTTCAAAAAAGCATTTATATGAAATAGAAATAAATGTGCTGTCATTTTGATTCAAGTCAATGTATCCTTGCTCAATTAAAAGTATTAATTTCTCTCAAAAACTTTTAAAATTTGAACTGTATTGTATGTATTCAAATACAGTTCAAAAACGCATTAATGTAGTCTTGTATCTACAGGGTGTGTTTAAAGGATCTGGGCAGATACTGAAAGAGAACGGCCTGTTAATGACTTACGGAGTGAGTTTGAGTAGTGTATCATTTTCATATGATGATTTAGATAACATATAGTCATAACCACATAAACCATAAATATCATAACCCCGTGGAATGAAATGTGTCTCAGCCATATGCTATCAATGGAACCATCACCCCAATCTGCAATGAACAGCTGGACCAGACATTACGCCAGATGTGGGTTTATTAAACTAACACACTTTTTTTTTTTCAAGAATCCACATATTGATATTTATTAACACATAAAGATGAAACGTGTAGACATATTTTTTCAACTTACAAACCTACTGTCTGTCAGGAATCCGGATTGGGGTCTTCCAGACATCGATGTGCTCAGACAGCTGGCGTTCGGTAACGGAATGAGAATGGAACGAATGGTGAGGGGCAATTAATGGCTTAATTTCTTAAGCCTATAAACAGAGCATCTTTTGGTGAATGTCCAGAAAATCAAATAGAAAATATAGCCTATTTTAGGACTTTTTTTTTTTTTTTTTTGCATTGTGACATGATTCTTACAATTAAGCACATTTTACCCATAATTCTTATTACCGTAATGTATCTGAATGATTTAATGAATGATTATTTTATTTTTTATATTTATATCTTTCTCAGCTATGACGGTCTTTATTTACATTAGAATAAATGACTACCATTTCATATGAATTAAAAATCTTTACAATTTAATTCATACTGCAGTAATGAGGATCCAAGTTTTTTGCGTAACAGGAAATGAGGATTTTGAGACTTTTAATTGCTAAACTATCATGAAAATGATATCATGAGTGCTAAATCCTAATGGTCTTATATACAAGCTTCATATTCTTCAAGCAAATCAATTTATCTTATAATTTAGAGACAAAATAGGACCAGTTTTCATGGAATTCACTCAGTCCTGCTGACTGCTGAAAGATTTGAAAACAGCACATTGATAACCTCTGTCTGGTGTGTTATTCAACAGATCGAGATGCCTGAGAGTAACAAATGCCTTGTCTTCAGAAAACTGTAGGAGATCTGTCCATTCATAGACCATGGATCCGGTTTCCAAGATAAAACATCTACGACACTTCAGTTTCACATTTTCTGACTGACATTTCTTTATTATGCACATACTTTCAGACACAAGAAAAGAAACATTTCCACTAATGTATGATCAATAAAAGAACAAGATATTTATTAAGTAAGTATGATGTTAAAATTACTTCTTTTTAACATGAGGTGGATCAGTATAGAATAAAGATGATTTTAAAAGGGTTACAGACATCACCGGATGTTTGTGTGTGTGTTACAAACATGCAGAGTTCATGACATCCATCAAAGCCATCCACAGGCTGTCAACAGTTTTTACAACCAGAGTCTAAAAATAGACTTCCTTTGTCTGCCATCGATCCAGTACTCAATTCTGCACTGTAATTAATTGGTAATGAAACTGTGGCTTTGAGATCGACTGATTAGTTCTGCTCAGTCAGGTCTGAACCCCTTGGTTATGCAACTCTGTGAAGAACCACATAGAGCATTAAAGACAAAAGGATGTGATGTCTGGCAAACTTGCATGCAGTACTTTGAAACACCAGCCTATTTATTTTGAATAGATTGGTGATATGCAAATGGCAGTAAAGCTGACATCTCATTGGCTGTTATTTTATATGACAGAAGCCAATGTTTACACCATCTACCGCATAAATGATTAGCGAGGATTCCACAACACTGATCCTAAACGCAGAGCTTCTGAAGTATTTCTAGAATCGCATACATGGAAACCAGCACTAGAATGTCACATGATCTTAGAGCACTTCAGAGCAAATCAGAGCTGAAAAACTCCTATGACGTTTCAGTGACCTCTGCCAAAGCCAGCAAGCCTCTTAACCGAAGAAAAATAAATGGCTGTTACATATTCACTCATGCAAACACATCTTAGAAAAATATGAGACAAAAGGATAGTTATGTTTTGTCTTTTCGAATCATATTGTGTTTGTTTCTCTACGGTACGAATGACTAACTTCACGTCAGCTTAGTTTTAGAAGGAAAAACTACATTTGCAAATGAGATGAAAGTTAGCAGTAGGATGAATCTCACAACATGTCCAGGTCATATTTTTAATAGAATCTCATTTCTGCCCCCTAAGCTTTGGTGAAAGTTTTTTTTTTTTTTCTTTGTATAAAAAGCCAACATTATGAGATATTAGGTAATAATTATGACAAAGTAGATTTGTTTGTCAATTTTGATTCTTTTATCTCAATTATGACTTAGTATCTCATAATTTTGACTCTCATAACTATGACTTACAGTCTAGTTTCAATCTTAAAATAATAATAAAAAAATCCTAAATTATGAGATACTAAATCATAATCGAGATTGGCAAAATACAATTATGACAAAGTAGAAATATCTTATAATTTTGACTTTGTATGAGGTGCTGAGATAAATTATGACAGTAGATGTGTTTGACTATCTCAATTATGACAATAGATCAATATTGACTCATAACTGACTTAACGTAATTTCACCTTTAAAATAATAAAATATCTATACTATGAGATATGTCATAATTGAGATTGATATAGATTGAATTAGAAATTGGAGATTAAAGTAGACATTTATCATAATTATGACTTAGTATTTCATACAAAGTCAAAATTGAGATACTAAGTCAATTATAACAAATCAAAACTTTTTCTAAATTTTTTTTTACTTTTGATCTTTTAATTATGGCTTACAATGTCAATTTTGATTTGAGATGCTAAGTGATAATTATGATACAGAAATAAGTTGAAATTACGACATCAATTACAAGACAAAAGAAATACTGTGTCAATTATGACTTGGTATCTTACGTTGCAGAAATGGGCTTTATACATTTCCATAAACACAAGAAAAGGCATTTTATTCTAGAACCATTAAGATTTTTTGAATCATTGTCAAAGCATATTTTCACCAAAACTCTCATAACTTCAATGTGTCGAGATGACTTCTTGTTTTTAGTAATTCTCATAATTGTCAATGGTGTATCTCATTACTAATACACAGTCATTTTAAAATGGTGATATCAGGATAAAGGCAGTACAACAAATATTACAATGTAACTACTTTACATTTTAAATGACAATTTTTTGCATTACAATAATGAGAACGGAGCGAGTAAACACATTTAACCATCATAATAATGCCACAAAAACATTTATTGGTCTTAAATAGGTTGGTTCTATTTTTGTTTCAGGGGTAAATATGATCTAGAGAGTTTTGTGAGATTCATCAAGTTAAGAGACAAAGGTTCCCCACCAGCTCCATCTGTAGCCTCTCCTCCATTTAAAGAGACAGGGAGAGGAGGGGGACTCAGCCGAATGCTTTTACTGTATTTGTACATCTTCAATATTTGTGGAACATAGTGAAGTGAGAGCAGGTGCAGGTTAATGAACCCAGAAACAGCAGGGTAAGGGAGGGTTGAATGTAGTGTGCTGGACCTGGTGGGTAATGGCATATGATGAGCTAGGATCAGTCAAATGAAATGAGCTGAGCCTCTGCACTGCCCGGAGGAGCCTGCGCCGGCTGCTGTTGTGATTGCTGCTGTGGACCGCCGGGGGGAGCCATCTGTTTAAATACATGAAGAGACCACCAGCACACTTTTTCAATAGGGATTTAAAAAAATGAAGACATATACACTGCCATTAAAGAGTTTGGGATTAACAAATGTTTTCATGTTTTTTTAAAGAAGTCTCTTATGCTCATCAAGGCTGCATTTATTTGATCAAAAATACAGTAAAAACAGTAATATTGTGGAACATTACTACAATTTAAAATAAGTGAGTTTTCTATTTTAATATACTATATATAATATACTTAAGATAATTTATTCCTGTGATCTTTCATCAGCCATTCTTCAACAGTCTTCAGTGTCACACAATGTTTCAGAAATTATTCTTGTATGCTGATTTATTTTCAATGTTGGAAACAATTGTGCTGCTTAATCTTTTAAAGTTATCATCATGGAAATAATTAGTTGTTTCACGTTTAGATCACATTTTGCTCAAAAATGTTAAATTTTCAATCAAATATGGAGTCAAAACCCTGACCCTAAGCGTAGTTTCTTTGGATTAAATTGTCACAAATGAAATTGAAGATTGAGCACAGTGCATTTTGGGATATAGTATTGTATAGTATCACCGTATACCGCATATTTCTGTAAATTTGACCATACAGTATAAAGGTGTGTACTCCACAAAAAATACAAATACTGTTGAATTAGTAAGAGAACAGTAAGCTGTTCCACACAATAAAATATTTCTGCATAAAAATGCTGACCTGTTGGTACATAGGCTGCTGCCCAGGCATGTAGGGCTGTTGGGGAGGCATGTTGGGGTCTTGTCCTGGAAGCGCGGCCATCATATTCTATAAAAGAAGTTAACAGCAATCACTGACAGCCTTCAAACTTTCCATCCCATATGGTTTTTGTAAGTAGGAAAGAACATCAGATCTGAGACATACAGGTTGTAATGCAGTAAAATGTACCTGCATGTTGTATGGCTGGTAGCCCATGTAGGTAATACCGTTGGTGGGGGGAGCCTGGGACATAGGGGGCAAACTCTGAGCTTGAGAGACCACGTTCTACAGAAAGAACATGTCAACATTCACGCCAAAACCTCAAAATTAACTGTACACCTCATTAAATAGACTTGCTCTTTCTGAAGGAAATAACTATGGAAGCCCTTTTCTGCTACTGAATAAATAAATAAGCAGCAACTTGCAACTTTTTAACTCACAGTTCTGACTTTTTTCCCTAAAAATTGCAATTTATAAAAATTCACAATTACCTTTTTTTTTATTCAGTGTAGGAAACGGGCTTCCATAAATAACAGTACTTGTAAAGAAGTAAAATAATATGAACATTTTAGGTAAATGTGAAGATGTAAATTGATCTTGAATCTCCTGACCTGGTAGCCCTGTGTGGGTGTGGGCTGGTAGTTAGTGTAGGCAGGGGTGGTTGTGGGAGGGGCTTGTCCTGGGGCGGCTTGCTGCCCACTGGTGCCTGCAGTCTGATACATGTAAGCGTTCACCATGTTGGGATCTAAAAGAGAGTGAGAAGAGAATCTGTTATATAAAAAAGTGCCACATTTGAAGCTGATCTGGTTTATTCACTAAAATGATTTTTAAAAAGAGAGCGCGAGAAAGAGAGAGGATGTATGGCTGACCTGTAGCCGACACAGGCATTGCCTGGTACGGGCCACCGGCAGCAGTCTGCCCGGGCTGGTTCATGTAGACTCCATGCATGGGCGACCCCTCCACTGAGCCAGCAGGACTGAAGGTGCCAGGATAACTGGGAGGGCCAGTGGGGGGATACACCACCCCTCCTGCCACATTAGGAGGCAGTGACTGCATCTACAAACACCAAACAGCACATTACAAAAAGAGCTGCAACAATGAATACATAAAACCGATGACGAATGAAAATAATCAACAAAGAATTTGATTATCAATTAATCATGTTTGCGCACTTAAAACGTTAAGAGTCATGTGATCACTTCCATTTTTATAAAAGACCATTCTGAAATCAAACAGGTGTTTTATTATTCTTAAAATGATGAAGCAGTAGTATGATGGTGCAGCAAGTTCTGTTTAAAATAAACATTTTGCTAAAACATTTGTTATTTGATGTTAACTTTTATATGTGATACAAAAAACTTATATGTGTGTGTGTTGTGTGTGTGTGTGTGTGTGTGTGTGTCACTTGTGTATGAAAAGAGCATATTTTAAGACCCTCTCTTATTTAAGCTTCAGTTGGTAAGTTTGTTTCACATGAAAATGATTATTCTTCCTTGCATTCATTTATTTTTATATTAAAATTGATTCGTACTTAAGCATTTCAGAACATACAATAAAAAAAAACAATGAAAAAAAAAACAATAAATAAATAAAATAAATTATATATATATATATATATATATATATATATAATCTATATATATATATATATATATATATATATATATATATATATATATATATATATATATAAATAAATAAGTGTGCCTATTTATATCTCATTTGATGTTCATTTTTTTTTTTTTGATGAACCCTACAATTAACTTAGAATTCTCAAACTTTTAGATATCTATAAAGATAAGATAATTAACAAATACCTACATTATTTGTACATTATAATATTTATCATGACTGATTTGATCTGCATGCTGAATGTGTCGAATGTATGAATGTAGCAGTGCACACCTGTGCATAAGGCAGCGAGAACGCAGGCATCTGTGCTCTCATCTGAATGGTGTGCTTCTGCTGCTCCAGACGCATCTGTCTCTCCTTCTCCTGCTCCTGCAGGCGCTGGATCGCGAGATGCCTTTGCATCTCCAAGTACTCCTGCAGTAACCAATCACAGTCAGCTTTCCCTCATCACATGATTCACAGGCCCAAAAGAAAAGCAACTTGCCTGTTTCTTCTGCCTCATGATCTCTAGTTTCTGGGCGAGCTGTATTTGTCTCTGTCTCTCTGCCTCCTCTGCAGCCCGTCTCAGTTTCTCCCTGTGCTCATCTCTCAGAGCGTTCAGTGCTGCCCGCGCGTCACGTACCTGCGCCAGTTTGTCCTGAAGTCCCTCGTAGTACACTGACCGAGAGAGGAGACAACATTCACTTCACAACTTACCTTTTAATTCAGAATTGTTATGGACGATACTTTGAAACTGCAACCCACCACGCTACAATAGATTTGTAAATGTTGTGTCTTTTGGAAAGAGCAGTTATCTACACTGGAAGTTACTAACAAAAACATCAGGTTAACAGCTTGGGGCAGCAAAAATATTAATAATAAATATATAATCTAATTTATTCTGATGTTTAAATTTAAACTGATTAATTTTCAAAAAAAAAAAATAACATCAGTTTTAGATTTTTTTTTAAATATATAAAATTGTATTTTATTAAATGTTTGTGATATTTACTATCTTTAAATAGTGGGAGATCTAAATAAAGCATTTATTTGGATCATTGTTTAAATTGAAATTGATTCATTATCAAATTATTTGTTTCTGATAAATAATATAAACTTATTTGCAGCAGTACATACTGGGAAATCAATTTTATTATTTTATAAAATATCTGATAAATAATATATTGCCGCATTGTTATACATTTAAATTATTTAAATAATAATTAGTGTAATAATATTTATATTATTATAAATATTTATATTTATATACTTATATTTTATATACACACATATACATAAATTGTAAAATTTTTATAATATGTGGTCATACACACACACAGGATTATTTGATGGACAATAGTTTATAAATAAATATATGGTAATCTGATGTGAATTGTAAAATTTTTATGCCATCAAATAATCTACATCGGATGACCATATATTTATTGTATATGTTGTGTGTGTGTGTGTATGACCACATATTATAAAAATTTTACAATTTGGTAACATTTGTTAGTGCATTATGTTAAACTGTTTAACAGATGTAAAAAATTTATGTTTTTTTTTTTATTTTTAGATATTTGTATTGTTTTTTTTTTTTTTGTTTGGTTTGTTGATTTTAAATTTGTTTTTTGGTTTTTAATTGTTAAATTGAAATATGGTGTTTTTCACTACTTGGTATTAATAAATTAATAAAGGAGGTTTTGGACCAAATTTACACCTACATTTAGCACTGTGTGTGAATGTTGATAGCAAGTGGAAACGGGTTTGAGACACAAACATGCACACGTGACTCACGTCTCTTTTCATCCAGCTGGTTGAGTATTTCCAGCAGCTGTGGGTGCATGTTGTTGATGGACTGAAAGAGAGAGAGCACAGCGCTGTCGTTGGTGATGCTGCGGCCGCGCATGTGGTTGCTCTTCATGCGGTTAAGGAAGGTGGTGACAGCGTTCTGCAGGGCCTTCAGGAACTGCTCATGGTTCTCCTCAGATTCTCCATTCTGATACTGCTGCTGAGGAGACAGATGCAAGACATTCAGCGTGGAACATGATAGAAAAAAAAATTTATGATTATCCATTTTCAGTAGTCCAAGTACCTCTACTATGTTGATGGGTTGGACTGAAGCGTGGCTTTCCACTGGTTGACTGATTGGCACAGGCTCAGCCAGAGAAACTGGGGCAGGAGCAGAGGGGGTGGGACTCTTGCGAACCTCTTCCTGTTTCTTCTCCCAGTAAGTTCTATTTAGGTAACGGGCCAGCTGAAAATAATGAAAACATTATTTAAAATACACTGAATGGGTTATTCATATACTACCATTCAAAAGTTTTAGGTCATTTTTTTTTTTTTTAAATTAAAGTTGGTTGTATTTAAATTTATGCTTTTTTAGGTCATTTTTTTTTTTTTAAATTAAAGTTGGTTTTTTTTTTTTTTATGGTTTTATGTGGAGGTTTTTCTGGGTCCATTACATTTTTTTTAAATAAGTCCTAAAAAGTTTCATGGTCTTTTTTTTTTTTTTTATGAAAAATGCTTAAATACTTGATAATCATCAAGAATGCATTAAATTATTCAAAAGTGACAAGACAAAGTAAAGCTATAATGTTCCAAAAGTGTTCTATTTCAAATAAACTCTGCTTTTGATCTTTCTAATTATGAAAGAATCCTGAAAAAAGTGTCAGTTTGTGCAAAAAAATTGAGCAACACAATTGATTTCAACACTGATAATGAGAAATGTTTCTTGAGCAGCAAATCAGAATGGTTTCTGAAGGATCTGACACTGAAGAGTCATGATGCTGGAAATTCAGCTTTGATCACAGGAATAAATTACATTTTAAAATGTATTCAAACAGAAACAGTTATTTTAAAATGTAATAGTATTTCATATTATTACTGCTTTTACAGCACTTTTGATCTAAAAAGTGCAGCCTTGGGGAGCATAATTACTGCTTTTACAGCACTTTTGAAGTTTAAATCTTACATTTTAAAAGTTTTTTTTTTTTAGTTTACATATCAGATATTTTAAGTAGTTTTTTTTTGTTTTTTTTTTACAGTAGTGTACATAATTATTTTGGAGGAACTATTCCTTTAAAATGATTGTTTTTTCACCTCTGGGTCCACGTCTTCAGCTGATGGAGCCGATGAGTTCTGAAAGGTAAAAAGAGAAACATTTTACCCACTAAGATAAATTTATTTTATAAGGCATTTCAATCAATTACTTAAATGAATATTTCTTACCACAGGTGAGGAGTAGAGAGTGCTGACAGGAGGGGCAGAGGAAGTCACAGGGGTGGGATCAGCTTTGGGGTACGCAGAGTAAGTGTTCTTCTGTCTCTGTCAACAAAAATTGTGAACCATGTGACCCTTTATTAATGCTTACAAAACAGTTGGCTCATAGATGTTAGTGTACATACCATCCTCTCCTTCTCCTCGGCCTCACTCTGAGACAGTGCAATGGCCAGCTGAAGCTCCTCCTCTTCCTGCAACGCAGCCTCATCTCTCTTAGGAGGCATCTGAGGAGCAGAGCCAAGAAGAAACAACGAGAAGGTGAGGAGAGGGAGCTATACACACTTGAATTAACTTTTGTTTTAATTAAAATATTACCAGTGCACAAATATAGAAATTTTTCCTGATGATTATTTACGTGTTATGTTTTCTTAAATACAATATTGGCTAACATTGGACTTTACAGATTAATTAGGAGTAATTAATAATCAGTAATTGATAAGGGGTCAAATCACTGGCTTCCATTGATTCGGAATGAAAAAAAAATAAAAACACACCAACACTGATACGATCACTAAAATACTGTGCATCTATTTTAAAGGTGAAGAGTGTAATTTCTACACTATTAACAGCACCAAATGAAACCGCAATCTGTCTGTTTGCCCAACGTAACATTTCCTCTTTTATTGGTGTGAATCTGATTAACTTATGAATATACACTATCGTCCAAAAGTCAGTAAGATTTTTATTCTAATTTTTTTTTTTTTTAAAAATTCAATTTTTTATTTAGAAGGTGTTTTTTTTTTTGATGAAGTGTGTTAGTTTGGTCATTTATGTTAGCGGAGACATTTATATTTTTACAAAAGATTTCTATTTCAAATAAATATTCTTTTGATATTTCTACTCATCAAAAAAAAAAAAAAAATCCTTAAAAAAAAAAAAATCATCAACGTTCTCAACATTGCTAATAGAGAGAAATACTTAATGAGCAGCATTTTAGAATGATTTCTGAAGGATCATGATACACTGAGTAATGATGCTTCAAATTCAGGTGGTTATTTTCAAACTGTAAAAACATTTTACGATATTACTTTTTTTTAACTGTATTTTCAATCAAATAAGCGCAGCCTTGATGAACAGACTTTTTTCAAAAACACAAAACTTATCATATCATCAAAAATGAACTACTCCTAAAATGGTCACACCAGTGGCACAGAAATGATACACTTCACCTTTAAATACAGCGTTTATTACTGATAAGAGTGGGATTGACAGTAAGCACACAAACTAGACAGTAATATTAGCTCTCACTCATGAGCCTCAAAATTGCTTTGCATTCAAGGTCTAAATAAACTTGGGCATGAATGATAAACTATTGGTTCATTGTCTGTTTCAATAAATTTGGTGGTTTGCTCCATAATTGTGACGCCCATGAGAGTGAGCCCTCTATGAAATGCAACTACTTACTGATTCGGTGGGCACTACCTGAGACTGCTGGGACAGAGGGCTGGTCAGGTACTCAGGGGGAAGCTCGGGCTGCCCAGCGCTGGCGGCCTTCCCTTCAGCTTTCCTAGGCGGGGGAGAAAGGGAGGGGTTGCTGGTGAGGAAGAGGGGTTTGGAGAGACACACATCCTGGTAAATTTCTAGGCGTCAGCAGGCTTATGAACATGAGAAACCCAAGGGACAACTCCAAGAAGGTATTCTTGGGGCTTTCTCAAATAACAAAAAGGGCAGCACAATGGTAGGTATTTGTCTTTTTCACATATACTCACTTGTTGAGAAGCTCGAAGCAGGGCTCACACACACGAACCTCCTTCTCAATGCCAAACTTGGGAATGGTAGAGCACTTAGAAGAGCACTTCCCACAGAAAATCTGCCCACATGCCCTGCAGTGGTGCTGAATGAAGAGCCACCAGCAGTTATGCATCATATACTTCATAAACATTATATAACTAAGGATAGTAGATTTTCAAAGGAGTGGTGTATACCTTTCGGGTCATAACACCAAACTGAACCCTACATCTGTGACACTCCTCTGCATCTACCCAATCAGGGGCCTGGAAGAGATAAAAAATGACGACACCCATGACAAACCAAACATCTCAAGAGTGTGCAAACCGTACTTGATTTACTACTTAAAAGTTATTCTCACCCTTTCCGCTGCAAACATGGCATCGCTCTCCTTGAATTCTGGGAAGACATGACCTGAACGAGTATAAGTGAGTGTTTTTTCTTTTAAAAAAAAGTTTCACAGATTGTCATCTTATTTTTACTAACATTTGAAAATGAATCAGGTATTTTTTGCTATTAAGTTGCATTATGCATTGGAAAGTATTTGTATATAAATTGCAGCAGTGCATAATGCATCATATCAATCTGGTTCTGCAAATTTAGAAATGCATTTCATGTTTAAGAACCTGCGTTAATCTTACCTTCCACCTTCAGGATCTGATAGGTGTCCTGGACGACTTTGTACTTGGGCTCGTTGCGGAAGGCGTGGGACCAGGCCTGGATCAGATAAAGGATCTTGTTCTTGACGTTCGGTTCGGGTTGTTTCTGAACACAAACGAGTCACATTCAGTCATTGATGGGTTAAAAAAAAATATCTAAGCTGTGAAGTCAGAACTCAGAAGTCCCCTAACCGGGTAGTTAAAAAAACAACAACAACAAAAAAACATCAGAACAGAAAAATCTCAAAGGTTTTTTTTTTTTCTCTCTGTTTTTGACCACCTCAAAACCTTCTCTGTGATTTATTTTAAAGCTTAAAGACCAGCAAAAGAAATCCAAGAACAGTGTGTTGTTTCTGATTTCTGCTGGAACTTCCCTCAGCCGAATAAACATGTGACGTGATGACACAATCAGGAAGTACAGTGCAGCGTGAGTCACTGGGTCTGACCCACTTGAAAAAAGATCATAAAGGCAGGGCCAAAGACAACACTTAAAGCAACTTCACAGATTACAGGTTGAGTTTAGCAGGAATCACCTTGAACAGCTCCTTCAGCTCTTCCATCGTCTGTTTACAGGCCACTTCATCATGAATCGTCTGGCCACAGTTCTTCACCACTGACTCCAGGACCTAGTGACAAGCAAAGGCTAACTTACACACACAACCTTGACTGATCAAGGCTTCCAACACACAACCTTGACTGATCAAGGCATAATACAAAAACTATATATATATATGTCATATATATATATATATATATACACACACAATCTTGTATCAATTATGTATAAACTCAATATTTAGAAATTAGGTATAAGAGTTCAGGCCTTGTTCCTACCAGGGACGATAACTATAATGCTATAATGATTATGTGAGAAGGGGGAAGTCCACACCACAATAACAACCGATAACAACATAGAGGAACGATACCATTGGAATCATTTTCAGAACAAACATTTCCAGCTGATAAATGGTATAAACAATGACAGCCAGCCAGAATCCCCACGACTTTAAAGAGTAAGTCACAGTCACAGACGATAAAAGTGCAGCGGGAGCTTATAGTGAGCGTTGGAGTGTTTCTATTACATAGAATTTTAACTTCTTACTCATACATAGTACCATACTGTTATTTACAGTACTATTTAATTATTTTATAATTTTTATATTATGTAATAACTATTATATTTAATTATTTATTCATTGTATTGTTTATTTTATTTAATAATGTTTTAATTATTTATTATTTAAGTAATCTTAATATTATTTATTTATACTTTTCATTGTTGTTTGAAAATCCCTGGTCTACAGTGCTCTATATTTGCAGATAAACTACACTTACCTCAAGAGCATAGAGCGCTACATGTGGATTTTTGTCATTGAGTTTTTTCTTGATGGCACCAATTGCATATTTAGCCCTGGTGGCGGGAAATAACAAAACAGTATATAAGAAAGTCGAAGCCATATTTATCCCAACGCATGATTCCTGCTCTTCCACTGACATGCAATCACATCACAAAATGTTTTATCTTACTGCGTGTCTCCTTGCCGAATGAGGTCACATATCTGCAAAATGGACTCCCAGTCTGTCTCCAGCAGCAGCTGACTGGTAGCCTTATCTGTGAAAGATTGAAAGAGCACGTGTTTTATCATCAAGTGTTATCAGAATCAATTAGCTAAAGGTCTGTTTACTAAAAACATGAGTTAGGTAAAGGTGTGTTTACTATGTTCAGGTTTGAAGGTATGGTGAAATGTCTATGTTTTGGTTTGTAGGTATGGTAATGTTTCTATAAATAAATAGAAAATTCTAAATAAGCAAGACATGCTTTCCACTAAATGAAAACACAAAAAAGAATCATATGTAATTATCATAATTTACATGCACCAACATAATACAGAGCAACAAATAAACATACAGATTATAATAGTCATAAAAATTAACCAAAAAAAAAATTCAATTATTATTTTCGCTGTCCAAACTCACATTAAAATGATTAGAATACTCTCTGCTACATAATTTAACATACAATTAATAAAATATAGTACTGTAAGATGAATATTTTACATATTGTCCAGTAAACCACACAATCCCAAAAATCAAGAATAGAAATTACAACACACACACACATTATGGTAGTCATTTTAATGCATTGCAGTTAAAAAATAATACAAAACTACAGTTGTTACACATATATATATATACATATATATATATATAATATATACTATATATATATATATAATATATATATATATATACACACATACATATACAATACATATATATATATATATATATATATATGTATGTATGTATATGTGTGTGTGTATATATATATATATATATATATATATATATATATATATATATATATATAATATATATATATATATACACACACATATACATATATATATATATACACACGTATGTATATGCGTGTAAATAAGTAATACATAAGCAATATATTGAATAAAGTGCCATGTTCGAGCCGTGATGTGACTTTATGGCAGTGCCAATTTATATGTGTGTGTGTGTGTGTGAGAGAGAGACAGGAAGTTACTGTTATGTGGTGAACCTAAAAATGGGCAAAATTTCCTTTCTCTCTCTCTTTATACAGAAGCACTCGATTACACGAACAAACTGGAAGAGCCAACCTTGAATAACGGGAATACCTTCAAAATCCTTTAAATACACTTTTCCAAAAGGTGTGAGCAACTGTAAACATAAATATTGATATGAAGTGCCATGACAATGTTTACACGCCTCTTTAATTGTGCGGTATAAATGCCTGCTTTACATGGAGATTTGGTGAAGACAAAGTCAACTACTTCATACACACTAAGCACAAAGTACACAATATGAGAAACGCATATATGATTTATTATTTTAAACCCTGCTTATACTTTACGTAGCTTGTGAAAAAGAGGCCCGAGAATAGCTTTAGCTCAGATGGGGCGCTAACTAGGTTACGTAAAATAATGGATTTGTCAACGACAATTACAACACCATACGGTTTAACTCAAAAAATTACATCCTCGTTGTCATGTTTGAGTTCATATCACATGTGTGTTGAAGCTCCAGCGGGCAAAATAAAGACAATAGACGTTAAATGCTAACGTTCCCGTCACTGCTCAAGCTGTGCTAGCGTTAGCATTAGCAGACACACTTCATCTTTGTGTCAGCGATACATCGGTCTGTCAGTAGAAATAAACACCGAAAACATGAAATATAACACATACCCAACAGTCTCTCAAACGTTCCGCCGCCTTTGCCCATTTCTGATATCGAGACGCTCTGTGTCAGCTTTTGATGGTGTTCACCTGTGTGAAAATAAGCGAGTTTCACTGCCGGGAGGCACGCACGATATGACGCAAATGTCAGATAAAAGTCCAATTGACATTTACATATATACATTACTATTTTTAATGTTTTTGAAAGAAGTTTCTTCTGCTCATCAAGCCTGCATTTATTTGATCAAAAATACAGAAAAAAATGTAATATTGTGATATATTATTACAATTTAAAATAATTGTTTTAAAATGTATTATACTTTAAATTATGATTGATTTCTGTGATGAAAAGCTGAATTTTTAGGATCATTATCACATGATCCTTTAGAAATCATTCTACTATGATGATTCATTATCAAAGTTGGAAACAGTTCTGCTGCTTAATATTTTTTCAAAACATGTGATACTTTTTTTAGGATACTTTGATGAATAAAAAAAAAAAAGAAGCTATGTTTTTAAAATATTAATATTTTGTAATAACTATATACACTACTGGTTAGTAATTTGGGGTCAGTAATTTTTTTTCTTTCTTTTTTTAAATAAAATCAATACTTTTATTCAGCAAGGATGTGTTAAATTGATAAAAAGTGATAGTAAAGAAAATATATTATTAGAATATATATTATTAGATTTTTTTTTTTTTAATAAATGCAGTTCTTTTTAACCTTTTATTCATCAAATATATTAGACAGCAGAACTGTTTCCAACACTCATAATAAATCAGAATATTAGTATTCATTTCTAAATGATCATGTGATAGACTGGATGTTACATGTGACACTGAAGGCTGGAGTAATGATGCTGAAAATTCAGCTTTGCATCACAGGAATAAATTTTTTTTTTTTTTTTTTTAAAGTATTTTCAAATAGAAATCTATTATTTTAAGTTGTAATAATATTTCACAATATTACTGTTTTTTTTCTGTATTTTTGATCAAATAAATGCAGGCTTGATGAGCAGAAGAAACTTCTTTCAAAAAACATTAAAAAATAGTAATGTTTCCAAACTTTTGGTCTGTACTGTATATATATATATATATATATATATATATATATATATATATATATATATATATATATATATATATATATATATATATTTTATTATTATCTGCAATATTTTATTATTATCTGCATAACTGGCCATTATAGTGCTATCACAACACCCAATAAAGTAATTTTCTATTGATCATTGTGGTAATAAAAAAGAATAAGCAGAAAATTTGAGTGTACCAGTCACTGCATGATTTATACTGTACATTTGTTGCAAACAATGCCGTATCTTCAACTCTCTTTTAGATTTGTAAGTAATTTAAAAGAGCTACCTGAATGTAACGCTTGTCCCAATATAAAAAAAAGTAATTTATATGTTTTACATGAATGTAACGCTTGTATATTTTTTAATAGAATTAGGCCTGGCGCAGTAAACAATGCAGCTATTGTGAATATTGTCCTGGTGGTGCAACATACAGTGGTATTGTACTGCTGTCTGTAGAAGCAGCCCCCATAACAACAGCCAGAGATGCTCAGAGGGTCGAGACAACACAGGCCAAGAATGGCTTCATTTAAACAGTTTACATGAGAGGTAGAGGTTTATCTGAAGTGCATTGCAGCCTGAAATTAAACCACAGCATGCTCGTTTTGTCTGGCCAGAGGGGAACTGGCCCCCGACTGAGCCTGGTTTCTCCCAAGTGTTTTTTTTTTTTTTCTTCATTTCTGTCACCAGTGGAGTTTGGATTCCTTGCCACTGTTGCCTTTGGCTTTGCTTAGTTGGGGACACTTAATTTCGGGCAACATTGTTGACTTGATTGCACAGACACTATTGGAAGAGAACTGATCTGGCCAGGACGATGACATCACAGAATCAACAATGAACTGACTTTAACTGATAAACTAACTGTTTTCTTTTGTCCTCTTGCATTATCAGCACGTTTTACCCGTCTAACACTGTAAAGCTGCTTTGACACAATCTGTATTGTATAAAGCATTATATAAAGGTGGCTTGACTTATCTGGAATTACATGTGTATCAGATATTCTGTAAATCCAAAGTTTGCGAATTAACTTTAACTTAATCATTTAAAGATTTATTTATTCGTTAATGTTAGCATCTTAAAGGGATAGTTCACCTAAAAAAGAATATTCTCCCATAAGTCATAAGACTATCGTCTATCTTATAAACACAAATAAAGATATTTTAAATGAAACCTGAGAGATTTCTGTCCTTTCTTTAAAAAAGTCCATGTCAACAAAACTTTGACAAAATTTCATAAAGACTCTGTTAAAGTAATGTATATGAATGAATGAATCCACGTCTTCTGAAGAAACATGATCACTTTATGAACAGGTTTAATTTAGTCTTTTATTCACATATAAACATTGATCAATGCACAAACATACAGCACATCAAATATGGTAAACCGTACTTGTTTGCCATACCAGAACTAATGAGGTTTGTTCTTGTTTCACATAAATACATTAAAGCATTTGCAAAGTTCTTCAATGTCTTTATGAACTTTTAGAAAAGTCAACGTTTTTGTGTAATGCCCTTCAGTGGAGGGACAGAAATGTCTCAGATTTCATTAAAAATATCTTCATTTGTGTTTCAAAAATGGATGGAAGTCATACAGGTTTAGACCAACGTGAAGGTGAGAATTATTTTTTTTTTTTTGGTGAACTATCCCTTTAAGTAACATGAATGACATCATCAATGATCTTTATAAACAGACAGATCTCCAAAAAATTCAGAGATGACACTACAAAGGATTTAAGGTTTTATTATTGAATAGCGAAGAAAGACAGACTTATAAGTGGACATTAGAGGTGGCAAGGAAACTTGATTTCACATTTCTATTTACTACCACCATCACACTACAGAAATATTCTGAATGATAAAAAATAGATTAAAATTAACTTGAATCTATCACAATGGGAAACTCTAGCAGAGAAGGCTTTCGGGGACTGGTGTGTCGATGCTGGTCATCAAACATAACCCTTGACCTGGGCTGGTCCACCCGCTCGACGTGGGCTGCTCTCGCCACTGCTAAATGTAGGAGAAGAGGGAATCCCAGGGGGATTGGACCCTGCGTAGAGGAGCGATCCACCGATCAACAGCAAAGCTGAACCCCCCCAGCCTAGGTAGAGTGCAGGGCCAAGCTCACGTTTGTGAGGGGCCGCCACATAGGGGTCATAGAAATCCCTGATGATGGAATGGGCCGTCCAGCAGACAGGTACAAGGATGAGGAACCCAGCAAGGACAAAGAGCACACCGGACACGCGGGCCAAGCGTGCCTTGGGGCTTGGGAGGCCCACGCACTCTGTGCACTTGACACCCAGAACACCCAGAGTGAGTGCCAGGGTGCAGATGAGTAAAGCGAGAACCGTCAGACCCCGCGCAGCCTTCATGTCACTAGGAAGAGCCAGCAGGCTGTCATAGACCTTGCACTGAATCTCCCCTGTACTTTGCCAGATGCAATTCATCCACAGGCCCTCCCATGTGATCTGCGCCGTTACAATGTTGTTTCCGATGAAGGCGGTGACCCTCCACATGGGCAGGGTGCACACCAGGAAGCCACCCACCCAGCCCATGATGGACAGGACCAGGCCAAACAGCTGCATGCCAGTAGTTGCCATGGTGAATCTTGATCTCTTGGAAGAGTCCAATGGATAGCACAGACAGAAGCCTTCGATAGACTTCAACGGCAGTAAGAATTGCGAAGACAAAGTCTTTCCAAAGTGAGTTCCAATAAATGAAGAGAGTAGGCTGACAAGCGGACCTAAAGACTGGAACAAATGAATGCATATAAGTTACAGAAAATTATTGTATTTTGTTACAGTAAACAAACTCCAAAAACACACATTGACAGGACTTGAATTCTTGACTCTTCAAAATGTTTCTAAAATATTAATGGCCTTAAACCAGTCATGTAGAATCCTGCTCCTGGACGGCCACCATCCAGCAAAGTTGTAATTAAACACACCAGATCCAGCTAATCAAGGTCTTCAGGATCACTGTAAACTTCCAAGCAGGTGTGTTGAAGCTAAACTCAGGGACATGACCCTCCAGGAGCAGGATTGGACACACCTGTCTTAAAGAGAAGTTCTGAGCTCAGGTTAAGCCAGGTGTTACCAATCCTGCTCCTGGAGGGCCAATGTCCTGTAGAATTCAGTTCCAACCTGGTACAGGTGTTCAAAACAAGTGTTTTTTTTTTTTTTTTTGAAAACTGGAAAGGAGCACTAAGGACACCCCTGGGTTAAGCTCTGTTGACAGCGTTTGTGGCATATGCTGCAAGAAAATGTACAAAATTTCTTGTAATTGGGTTAGTACCCTCAAAGTGACAACTTTATACCTTATCTACGCCTAAAAGGTGCATTTAAGTACCTTAGAGTTTAGGGATAGATAAGGCCCAAAGATGTCCCTTTCAGGGGACTATCCCAGTGACAAGCTATTGTACCCTTGGTGGAACTACTTTTTTAGTTGGACAAACATCTGATTATCCATCCCAGAGATTGTTCCTGTGAGTAGAATATCTTTGGTGGTCCAGGTATTAATGCATGTGCCATGTGGTTATGATATTTGAAAGATTGGTAGAAAGATTTTTAAGATCAAGGTCAAACACTTGGCAAGTGATGTCTTGCTGGAGTCTGTCAGGTCTTTTCAAGACATTCACATGTTAACAAGTGTAATGTCTAATGCTGCCCACACATTCCACACAGTCATTGGTTTGGGCATCTGCAATGTAAAATTTTCAGATCGTTATGTGAACAAGCACCTATTTGCTTTCGACTTCAGGCTTTTGCCTGAAAACCATAAAATTTTGAAAATCAGCACTTAAATCTTGCAGTATAAAACAGTGTTTATTTTATTGTTTATTACCTGGTCCTATGTGCTTCTATTATATAACACAATGTTGTTTTTAATACATTTCTGTGTTCATGCTGTTTATGCAGCTTAACATTCCTCTAAATATTCATGTGGTTTTATACATAAATATTTGGGCACTGTTATGTACAGTGAGCATTACTGGATTCACTATACATCTGAGAGAATGGGTTCTTTTCACACTACGGTGGGTGTAGAGCTACGCCTGGTGGGGTGAGTGGATTATCTCAGAAAAACATGAGGAGCCTCTGGACACAAGAAGCTTTCTTTGAAACATTCAGAGTGGGCCAAGCAGACGTGAGTCTGTTTATGTCAATTCTGAATGCTGCTGTAACAGTGCTGCATAAGCATTAAATCTCAATCGGGAACCTCACGTTTAAAAACAGCCTAGACATAAGTGTTAGTTTTTCTAGTAACATATCAAGCTATTTGCTGAACCAAACTTCTGATTTCCATAATAAATTACTGAAATTGTTGTTACCTGATGGGCGACAACAAAGTCTCTGAAGTTTAAATCCTTCCACAGTCACTCATCTGCTAATCCTCCACCTTCTTGCTTTGGGTACCTTCGATCTGGATACAGGGCTTGACCCGAAATGCCATAAACCTGTGATGGAGGTGAAACCTACAGATTCAGACCTCTGAAGTGGCTCAGCTAGAGTGAATGTCACTTGGGTTGTAAGATTCAGAGGCAAGGACAGGAGTGAAGTGCTGCCCTCTGGGATGCCAGCTCGGGTCTGTGTAGCGGTGGGCAGAAGCATGCGTTTATGTGCGCGTTTGTGTCAGTGTGTGAATGCGTTAATGTGTCTTGAGTGTGTCTGCCAGTGCCTGGTGTACCAGCACAATGACTCGCTGTTCTCTCGCCCTCGCTCTCCTCCATCCCTAACCTAGTCCTCTTTTTCATCCATTGCCTTCTTGCTCCTTGAAGTGAACTCTGTCATTTCTTACTACCTTTCATTCATTTCGCTTTCATAAAAGTTCACAGAGTGAGTACAATATGTTAAAGTCTTACATTCATGTCTCATGACAATGGCATACAGTATGTGTAAAGTTACAAATAGCATTAACGGAATAAATAAAAGGACAAAGAATTTTGGATTAGAATGTTCTACATTTTCAAAAGAATGGATTTTGTTCATTTAAATAAAAAATTGCATTATCATAATTTGATTATCCTAACCTATAAAATTGTAATAATAACTACATTTCGCTGCGATGTTGTGGGTTGCTAAAGTGATCTGAGTGTTTCTTAGCTGGTGGACACTTAGTAGTACACTTTAGAATCATTTAAAAAATACTTATTGTAGAAATAATATACCTTAAAAGAATATACCTAATTGCAAATCAAATGGAATATTTTTGGAAACTTTTAAATTATTGTTACTTAGAATTAAATTAACATTTTTATTATAGTTTAAATATATATTAAATGCATTTAGCTGACCCAGTTATGTAATTTTCTAAATTATTGTATTTGAAATATGGTTAAAGTGTACTGCCAAACATGACCATCAATAATGGTAAACTATGTCATTTCTATTTCTATTCATGTATTTAAATGCATTTATAACTACACATTCATAATGACAAAGGCAAAGCTGCAATTTAATACATTTAAATTAAATTAACTTTAAATGTAATATCAAAAAACAGACAGAAGTTAAAATTGTGATCAAGTACTTTACATGTGCTTTAGTATGTTAGTAACATTAAAAATTAAGGTTTTAGCAAGCACCAGTAATATATAAAAAGTATTTTTTTTAATGATAATAATAATACAATTAATTGCATCCTATAATGGCAATGGTAAAGAAAGTGAAAAAAAGCTGTAAGAGCTAGCATATTGTTGCTGATGATTAGGGGAGCAGTGTTCTTTTCCCTGTGGGGTCGTCCTGGGCTGAAGATGGGGTGGAGCTTATCTATGAAAGCATCTTTGAAAGTGTAGATATGAGTCGCGGTATCCAAACAATAGAAAGACACACTTCCCTCCTCATAGTGCAGGTAAACAGACACGCTTTTAGGTTTGTGACTGAGGCTAAAGAAAGTTAGAGGGAATGTGTTAGCAGTGTACTGGGTGCCATTTTTTGAGTTAAGCATCCAGAAGCCGTTTGCTGGACAGATTGTGATTTTTCCCTTTCTGTTGACAGATTGTTAGGCTACTCCCAGATACCAGTCAGTCTTGTCTCCAACCTCCACTACCAAAAGGTGTCTTCAATAGCTAAAGGCTTCCTTGGACATTACGTTTGCCACATGGTCAAACCTTTTGGGGTTTTCTGGGACTTCTTGTCGTTTATCCGCAACCTCCTTCCTGCCCTCAGAGTTGTAGCAGTAAGTGTGAGCTGGCCAAGGATTCAGATTTACATCAACTGAAAAGGAAGATGGACGATTAGCTTTCCAAAACAACAAAACAATGACGGAAAACAAATTCTATAAAACATATAAAAATGTACAATGAAGACACACCTGAGTACTTCTACAGTCTCTGCAGTTCTGAAAAAATAGCAAATTGCATATGAAACAGCAATGGCATACAAAATGATGTTAAATTATGCTATGCTATTGCAGTTGCTCTGAAAGATCATGGTTTAGCAAGTAAGCTTAATCAGTTAGCTTCTGCTAACTACACCACATTTTTTTCCATTAGCTGAAAAATGTATATGTATATACTTCTTGATTGACTTTTTGATTACTGTTGACCTAACTTGTTTATCACATGGAGTGTTTATTGTGATTATTGTGTACCAAGCTAATAATGAATGAAATCATAAAAACATTAATAAACATGACATTACATGGCCAAAGTCTTCCAGGCTTGAAATATTTTAAGATCACTGGATATGATGAAGACATGTCCTATTTCACACCTATGCATCGGCAGTGTTTACTTGCATAAATATTAGTCTCATGAATAAGAGCAAGAACCACAAAACCACAAATTTTTACTTTGTAATTTTTTTTAAAATTTTTTTTTAAGGAATGTTGTGTTAATCATTAAAAAACCCTTAATTTACACTGTGTAGTGGAGTTTGACTGATTCTTTACTGTACTGTCAGTTATCTACACTACTGTTCAAATGTTTGAGGTCTGTAAGATTTTATTTATTTATTTAAAGAAAATTAAATACTTTTATTTATCAAGGGTGCATTATTGATCAAAGGTGACAGCAAAGATCTATTTCAAATACATTCTGTCCTTTACATTTACATGTATTTATTTAGCAGATGCTTTTATCTAAACAACTTAAATAATCCTGAGAAAAATGTATCATAAATGTTTTTTTACTAAAATATTAAGCACCACAACTTATTTTAACAATGATAAAGCAAGAGCATCAAATTAGTATATTAGAATGATTTCTGAAGGCTCATGGGAGTAATATCATGGGAGTAATATCATGATGTACCATGTATCAAAGGAATGTATTAAATAAAATTTATCAAATTTATTAAACATATGTACAGACAGAAGAAAGGGGTTAATTTAAAAATTCTCCTCTTTTATTACAGGTTTTCTGCAGGATTTATGAAAGTAAATTTAAGACTTTTTAAAATAACTCTTTAAGACCAAGTAAAGAAAATTTAACACTTAAAAATACAACTTCCAGTTGAGATCATTTTTTAATGAATTTTACAAACAGACAAACAAACAAACAAACAAACACACACACACACACACACACACACACACACACACACACACACACACACACACATATATATATATATATATATATATATATATATATAGTATTAGGATCTGTGCTGTGAGTTCTACAAATATTACATTACTCAAGAATCATAGGTAGTTTACAAAAATTATACGATATGATGGTTTATGAATACACTGTAAAGGAGTACACATGAAAATGAAAACTTAGAAAATAAGGTAAATGCTGTGTCAAAATGCTTTAGATGCCAAACTCATTTGACTTGGCATACGCTACTTTCATTAACAAGCTAGCAGCATTAAGAAAAACGTCTTCTGAAGCATCATTAGATTATGAAAAATATAAAGCTGCGTCACGCGGATACGTTTTAGAATTCATCAAAAATATCTTAATTTGTGTTCCGAAAATGGAGTCTTACGGGTTTGGAACGACATGAGGGTGAGTAATTAATGACAGAATTTTCATTTAACTGCAGACCTTCATGCATTTCTCATGACTGCCGCCTGCTGCATTTAAAGTCACTTACACTTTGAGTGAAATAACTTAATTTGTTTCTATAGCCTAACGTTTTAAAATATAGTTTTGGAGAAATGTAATTGTAGTAAAACTAGTGTTTGGGGCTATCAGTGTAGCAGTGCAGTGACACTTCAAAAACAAAACTGTGCAAATACACATTTTTTAAATTTACACATTTATACAACACATTTCCTTCAAACTGAGCAGAATAGCCTTAAAAATGTGTATGATGCATCTAGCATAACAGAGTTATATAATGATAATGTAAGTGTATACTTTAAAAAGAAAATGCATGTTGTTTTATTTGTAACAGGGGAAGTTAAAAGACGGTCATCCTGTTAATGTTTGACACCATGTACTGGTAAATAATTTTAGAGGACTAGTATCCAGTGTATGGGATAATGTGATGCCTTCAAGTTGGGGAGGGTATATTTGTAATAGGTCAGGGGTGGGTGGTGGTTGGTTTGTTTTGGTTTGCCCCTGAAAATGTCTGTGCACAGCTCTAATGTGGTTCAAAATATTAATTCAGAATTAGGTCAACTTATGTATATCTGCTAATGTCACACTTGAAAAACAATAGAGCATGGAAGCTATAAATGCAAGATACATTTTTATTAAAAACAGAAAGGTGCTTGATAACATCATCAGAAAAAAAATCAAAGCAAAAATATAGGACAAACCACATATTCTAGAATACATGTACAATTCAATACAATTTAGCAATCAAATTTTTCAGTAAAGTGTTATTAAGTGAAAAATTCAAAATCGTGCCTTTTGGTCTGAGACTTTTGGCCCCATAAATCACACCTGATGTAACACAAGTTAAATGACTTCTAAAGTAGTCATATACTGTCATAAAAGTTACTCTGTGTCCAGGAGTGTGTTGAAATCCTACAAAAACGTTTTTGTGCAATTTTTCTCTTTTATGGAACTCCCTGGAGAGTAATATTTGTAATATACTCTAAAAACTGTGCCTAGTTCAATACAGAACCATTTTTTTTTCTATTGATTAATGCAGATGCTTTTTTTTCTTCTCAGAGGTGGCAAGAGTTCTCATTTGCATTCTAAATGCATGTTATAGGTCTCTGTGAACAATCCATGCATATGTTTTTGCCAGGGTTGCCAGGTCTGCGCAAAAAAAAACAAACAAAAAAAAAAAAAACAGGCCAATTGGTACTCAAAACTAGCCCAGTCATGTCCCAGGGTAATTAGCTATCAAAATCATTTTTTGCCTCAATAGAAATAGTGTTCTGAGGCATGGGGGTTTCGCTTCAACAAGTGGACTAAAAAACAACCCACAGTAACAGTATAAAAGTAGCCCAAGTCCGTGGTTTTCACATTAATGTATGTCACAATACAGAATAAAAGATGCCAAATACATTAATGTCCTATTTTTCCCATAGAGTTTTTTCTCTTCATAGAGTTTTATTTATTTATTTATTTTTAAGTCTTTGTTGAAGCGTTATAAGCCATGCATCACAACAGTACAAACTTTTACTTGAAGAAGAAGAAAAAAAAAACTCAAATCTTTGGCCACAACGATGCACAACACACCAGTTCACATATGTAGAATGGAGAATGATATCTGAGAACTGCAACTGAGGGGAAGATTATCTTTGAATACATTTCTGTAATTATGCAGTGAATAAACTATTTTTTTGTTTTTAATTTGACTTGAGAAGACTTGGAATATATCACATAATAAACTACTTTTAGAGTGCTTTTTTCTTGTCCTGTTCAAAGCTTTTGGAGGTGTTGAGTTCCATAAAACATCTCCCTTTCTGTTCTTCGCCACATTCAGACTGGATGTGCCCGATAGAAGCGGTTAACAAAAGCTGAATTAAAACTGGCTGAATGTGATCCCACTCTGTCATCCAAGTGTTCAATGGCCAGCTGTGCAGCAGCACCTGAAGCCCCGCCCATGACACCACCCACAGCCCCTCCCACCACCATTCCTGCTGGCCCTTCCACAGAGCACACGATCATTCCCATGGCGGCTCCAGCCACAAACCCCAGTCCCAATCCCACAGCCAGTGAAGTCCTGAGCCAACTATTCTGCAGCTCGGCCTCGGCCCTGATTTCTGCCCCCACCCTCTCATTGACGGCGTCCATCTGCCAGCATAGTTCATCCCCCTGAAACTGCTCCTCCAGTTCCCGGCACGTCCGCTCGGTCTCAGACTGTCTCTTCTTGCGTAGCTTTCTCTCCTCATTTCTGATGCTTTCCTCTGCCCTCTTGTAAGATCTGTTAACGTAATGGTGTCCGCCCATAGTCTGCAGCATCCGCTCGATCTTGTGTAAGAGCTCCCAGCTCCCGCTGCGGTTCCTCCAGTTCTTACTGAAGACGTGATAGCGGCAGTTGCACTGCTCCACGAGCTCCCTCAGATGCCAATCGGTTCTCATGACCTTATCATTAAGCGCTCTGCCTCTCAGATGCCCATCATAAACCAAGAGGATCATTGTGTAATTCAAGACATTCTCTCCAAATTTATCCTTGACCAGCTTGGGAGTCTTCATATCGTTGGGGGAGATCTTCTCCAGGTCGAATGTGATGAGTATGGCATGAGGTCCAGGGGTCGACAAGCACATCGATCTTTTCAGCTCTTTCCTCATCTTGGACTTGGACATGTCTTTGTCATACAGGTTCGGTCCGTTGACTACTGCGACCCGTCTTCCTACTATCTCTCCCACATTTTTCCGGCTGCTTGCAATGCTATAGACTTCCTCAGAGAACTCCTCTCTTCCCAAAATGAAGTTGGTGAGAAGGAACTGAGATGGACCACTGCTCCCGATAACCAATATCCTTAGTTCCCCATCACCAAAGTCTATTAGGAATGAAACACAGGGATGTAAAAGGAATAGTTGACCCAAAATTTAATGTCTCAAATTATTTTATTTTTTTTCAGTGGAACACAAAGACACCAAAGTAAGTATGTTTTTTTAAGGTCCACAAAGAATCTAAAATACCATAAAAGAAGTCTATATGACTTGTGCGCTATATTCCAGGTCTTCTGAAGCCTGTGACAGATTGAAATTTAAGTCATTATTCACTGAAAATCTTCCCACATGTCATAACTCTAAAATGTCATTTGCATTTATGCTAGCTTCATGCTATTGACCATAACCAACACACCAGTTCAAATATGTAGAATGAGAATGATATTTGAGAGCTGCAATTGAGGGGAAGATTTTCTTTGATTTTCCAGCGCTTTTATAATATTTTCTTGTCCTATCCAAAGCTCTTGGACATGTGGAGTAGCATGAAACATATCCATGTTTGTTTCATGGAAAAAATAAAATAATACAGTTTTGGAACAATATGAGGATGAGTAAATAATGGCATAATTTTAGTAAACTATCTATTTCTTTATTATTTTGTTGGGTAGATTATATAAATTTATGTTGATGTTCATGTAAAATATTTTATTTTACATGAACATCATAATTAATTTCATAAGTAATTTCATAATTACTTTTATTATGAAATAATAATTTTTGTTTGTTAAGAATAAACTAACAACAAACATACTTTAATATAATTTCTATGTATTTAAATATATTTTAATTACACATTTGTAATGTTGTGAAGTTGCAATTTAGCATGTTTAAAATATATTAACTTAAATATAATAATGAATAAAAAATATAATCAAGCACTTTACCTTTGCTTTAATATGTTATAGTCAGCACATCAAAATAAGTGTAATTATTATACCATATGAAAACAAATGATTTAAAATTTTCATTTGACATAATTACAAGGTGTACTTTTTAAAAAGTGTACTTAAGTGTGTTAAGAAGCATAGTCATGAAAGTGAACTCTCTTTAAGCAAATCCAGTGTTCTAAAAATACACTTTTAAGATTTAAAGTACATTCAAAACAATTAAGCACACTTCTTGTATGTTGTAGAGAAATAACTTACCTGCTCTTTTAGGCATGTTTTCAAAGGCTGCTTTGTTGTATTATTGTTGTTGGTAGTTTATTGTTGTTCTTAATGTGAAGAGCTTTTTTCTCAGTATTAAAAATAATAGTTACATTAGTTTTCTCATCTCATTCTCATCCCCGCTGATAACGGACAAGCTCTAACACTGGATGGAATATGCCCCGGAGACATTGGGGATTGAGTTTATTCATGCATTTGCCAGAGCACAACGAACACATGGCTTCGATTTTGGCTGCATCATTTATGGAATATGAATCTCAGTTTTGACTGATAAAATGCATTTTGTTTATATATTATTTCCACTGGTTACATGATATTCAAACAATGGAACATATTAGTAATAAAATTGTTTTGTGTGTTTCTAGAATAAGATTGTACCTGGTATTTAAATGCATTTCTCTTATAAACCTGAACATTAACTGTCCTGTGTAACGATCCTGGAAAACAAGCACACTTTTTTAGTCCTTTTCATGAGCAAGGAAAATGTTTTCAAATGACCCCAGTGCCAAAAGACATATCTGATAATAAACATGAACACAAACAATAGGGCTAGAACACAGGACAAGTAAATTATGAGAAAGTTCTTTTTTTTTTTTTTAGTTTCCTTTGCTTAAGAAATATATTCCGTTCATTTGGCGCATGCTTGGGGAAAGAACTGAAAACCAATGAAAACCCCATCAAGCACTGGTATTAGTCTCACATGAACTCTCCATTAGCATTATCTTGTATTTCAAACTGCCTGACAGGAACAACAATGCTTCTCAAATGAGCATTTTTGTTTATCAACAAGTGTATTATTTTAAATCAGTTTTAACTTCACATGCATTCACTGCAAATGGTCTGCTTTTATTATTTCTTATTGTGTTTCTCGTCTGTAAATCAGCTATTTAGGCTTGTACCTTTAACAATTAAAATGTAAAAAGTGTGACATTACATGATTATGTAACATTCTGCATACAGTAGGTTGTTTAAATGTTTCTTAGCTGCCAGTGATATTCAGTTTATATTTTTAATCAATGCGCATTGGTGGTAATTCATAAAATATAAGATAAAGAACAAACCTTAGTGTCAGACATATCCCAATATAATCATATTTAAAAGAAAAGACACCATTTAAATGTCACAGATCGGACTACAAAACAGATTTAATATACAACCCAACATAAACTTAACAAACCTACAGAAGGTCTGGGCCCCATTGCACAAAATCTCTTAAAAGGACAGTTCACCCAAAAATGTAAATTCTCTCATCATTTACCCTCATGTCGTTCCAAACCTATATAATTGAATAATTAATTATAATAACTTGTTTTTAATAATTTTCATAATAATGTTTTTATTAAATAGTCTATTTTGTCCATACAGTGGATGCAATGGTAATCAAAGCTGTACATTCTTTAAAGTATAACTCCTTGATACCATAACTACTACTACTACTACTAATAATAATAATAATAAAAATCATTTATTTTGCATAATTAAATCATTTTTGTTTCTAATGGCGCTTTTCCAATGCGTGGTATGGCACGGCTCGGCTATAGCCAGACATATTGTCAAAAGCATCAAATTTGAGCAATATTAAGAGGATTTGGTATTTCTAATTAATGTAGGCCTCTTACAAACCCGATTCCAAAAAAAGTTGTACAAATTGTGAGTAAAAAAGGAATGGAATAATTTACAAATCTCATAAACTTATATTTTATTCACAGTAGAATATAGATAACATATCAAATGTTGAAAGTGAGACATTTTGAAATGTCATGCCAAATATTGGCTCATTTTGGATTTCATGAGAGCTACACATTCCAAAAACGTTGGGACAGGTAGCAATAAGAGGCCGGAAAAGTTAAATGTACATTTAAGGAACAGCTGGAGGACCAATTTAACCCGATCTCATGAAAGTGCATATAAATAGTACGCCAAATAAAAAAGAAATCTCGTGGTATTGATACGCAAAAATGGACTTACATATGCTACGTGATGGGTAGGTTTAGGTTTGTGGGGTAGATGCGTATCATATGCACGTGAAAAATGCGTATTATATGCACGCCAAACACATGCGTATCAAATGCACGCTAAAATCCATTTTTGTGTAACAATACCACAAGTTTTCGTTTTTATTTGGCATACTATTTATACACCCCCCCCACACACACACACCTTTAAATCCGAGCATCAAAGCCTGTTACTGGCAAATGTATAAATTTATTATATACCACAGTAAAGTTGGTTTGATATTGGACGTTCATTTGACATTCGCTAAGCAAATTAACGGACAATCAGAAAATTGAATGACAATAATAAAAAACATATATAAAAAACAAACAAAAAAACATTTAAAGATTTCAAAATATTTGTAGCATTAAAAAGTATATATATTAAGAAACAAATCATTTAATGGTTTGATTGGGTTTTTCACTAAAATGTAAATGTACATATAAGGAACAGCTGGAGGACGAATTTGCAACTTATTAGGTCAATTGGCAACATGATTGGGTATAAAAAGAGCCTCTCAGAGTGACAGTGTCTCTCAGAAGTCAAGATGGGCAGAGGATCACCAATTCCCCCAATGCTGCGAAGAGAAAAATAGTGGAGCAATATCAGAAAGGAGTTTCTCAGAGAAAAATTGCAAAGAGTTTGAAGTTATCATCATACAGTGCATAATATCCAGATTGAGAATCTGGAACAATCTCTGTCATCATCAAGGCCGGAAAAAACCATAATGCAGTGATCTTTGGGCTCTTTTCATCCAAAGATTCAACAGGAATGCTACTGTAATGGAAATCACAACATGGGCTCAGGAATACTTCCAGAAAACGTTGTCGGTGAACACAATCCACCGTGCCATTCGCCGCTGCCAGCTAAAACTCTATAGGTCAAAAAAGAAGCTGTATCTAAACATGATCCAGAAGCGCAGGCGTTTTCGCTGGGCCAAGGCTCATTTAAAATGGACTGTGGCAAAGTGGAAAACTGTTCTGTGGTCAGACGAATCAAAATTTGAAGTTCTTTTTGGAAAACTGGGAAGCTATGTCATCTGGACTAAAGAGGACAAGGACAACCCAAGTTGTTATCAGCGGTCAGTTCAGAAGCCTGCATCTCTGATGGTATGGGGTTGCATGAGTGCGTGTGGCATGGGCAGCTTACACATCTGGAAAGGCACCATCAATGCTGAAAGGTATATCCAAGCTCTAGAACAACATATGCTCCCATCCAGACATCGTCTCTTTTAGGGAAGACCTTGCATTTTCCCACATGACAATGCCAGACCACATACTGCATCAATTACAACATCATGGCTGCGTAGAAGAAGGATCCGGGTACTGAAATGGCCAGCCTGCAGTCCAGATCTTTCACCCATAGAAAACATTTGGCTCATCATAAAGAGGAAGATGCGATAAAGAAGACCTAAGACAGTTGAGCAACTAGAAGCCTGTATTAGGCAAGAATGGGACAACATTCCTATTCCTAAACTTGAGCAACTTGTCTCCTCAGTCCCCAGACGTTTGCAGACTGTTATAAAAAGAAGAGGGGATGCCACACAGTGGTAAAAATGGCCTTGTCCCAACTTTTTTTGAGATGTGTTGATGCCATGAAATTTACAATAAACTTATTTTTTCCCTTAAAATGATACATTTTCTCAGTTTAAACATTTGATATGTCATCTATGTTGTATTCTGAATAAAATAATGAAATTTGAAACTTCCACATCATTGCATTCTGTTTTTATTCACAATTTGTACAGTGTCCCAACTTTTTTGGAATCGGGTTTGTATGAACTCCACTGCGTTTTTTAATAATACAGTTATATCAATAGACCTTCCATACAAATGAAATAATGTGCATGAAGAAGTCTTCTGCTTGTGATCTGGCTTGAAGTTCCCTGAACAGATCTCTGCTATGGAAAAATGTATAAAATATGTCATGTTTTAATGAACACATATGCTGGCCCCCAAAAAATATCTTAATACAAATTATTTTTAATAATTGTCTTTCAGACACATGAATGTTTTCAGAAAACTCACAGGTTCCTCAAAAATTGTTACATCATATTTTAAACAGATAGCTCTTTACAACTTATGCAAACCTTGTGAAAAAAAAAAAAAAAAAAAAAAAACTGATAAACATTTCAGCATAAAGGAAGTAGAAGTTTAACAAGGAAAGAAGAATATACCTTATGTTATATATATATAACACTGCGGTGGCTGTTTTTCTTTGTGTTTTTAGTGCTGATTTCAAAAATCCACTCTGGAAACACTGAAGGTGAGTGAATTTGAGTAATACATTTAATTAAAAAATAGGTGATTCTATGCTGTTACAGACCACTGACCAAATTAAACTTCTGTATTTGCCCAACACCAATATAAACTGAATAAGCATGTATGTTTTACAGTCAAGTAACTATGTTCATACAGTAAAAGCAACACATTATTTTTATTATAAATTGTTGTTGTTGTACAGAAACCCCAAAAGCCAAAGCGACCATTAAACCTGCTCAACATGTATTCAGAGGAGACACAGTCACTCTCAGATGTGACATTGATGGTGAAGGAGTCACTAGCTGGCAGTACAGCTGGTATAAAGATGGTTCAGCTAATGCTTTCAGTAAACTACAGGAACACACATTCAGGTCTGTTACTGAGTCTGACGCAGGTAAATACTCCTGTTATGGAGCAGAGAGAGGAGGATCACGCAGATCAAACATCAGTGATGAAGTTACACTGACAGTATCACGTGAGTTTGAACATCTCTTCATACAGCACCACAAGCAAGACATGCTCCTCGTCCTCCCTGACTCAGCAGTGATATCTACATTGTTACAGTGCTTATGCATAAACACTGGTTAAAACTTTTTCAATCTTTCAAAAAAGGGCATAATTCATTTAAAGGGTTAGTTCACCCAAAAATGAAAATTCTGTCATTAATTATTCATTAATTACTCACCCTCATGTAGTTCCACACTCGTAAGACCTTCGTTCATTTTCAGAACACAAATTATAATGATTTTGATGAAATTCGTTTAATAAGTCTGTTTAATAAGTTGGCCGAAATTATATTGGCGTAAATCGATGTCTGTCTGTCCCATGTATGTATTAATAGGCTTATGCATTTACTACAAAGCTCAAATAAAAAATATGAACTCCACTGCATTTTTAATAATACAGTGATATCAACAGACTTTCCATACACATGAAATAACATTGCATGAAGAAGTCTTCTGCTTGTGATCTGGCTTGAAGTTCCCTGAACAGATCTCTGCTATGGCAAAATTAATAAAATATGTCATGTTTTAATGAACACATATGCTGTCCCCCACAAAATATCTTAAAGGGGTCATATGATTATGTCATGTTTTAATGAACACATATGCTGTCCCCCACAAAATATAAAAAAAACACTATTATTTGATTGTATAATTGGATAATGGTTTAAATTAATATAATAATTGTTTAAGGTTAAGTTGGTTAGGATAATGCATTATTAAAATCTAAACAGTAAAATGTGTGAGCTTCTAATACACACATACATGCATGCAAATAAATAAAAATAATAAAATAATAATAATAATAATAATAATAATAATATTAAAAAAACAAACTACAGGTGTCATGATCCAGTCTATAAACTTCTTTTCACTCACCACCAGAGGTCACCCGTTCTTCACATGGACTTTCACACTACACTGACTGTTACACATCACCCTGGACTACATTTTCCATGCTCCATTGCTCTAATCACAAGTGCATAATTGTTTCTCTTGTTTAAAAATTAATCCATAGCAAACAAACAAACAGTCCTGAAGCAAACAAACAAACAGTGTTTCACTGACGTGATCTGGAGCTTTGCTCATTTTACCCCTTTACACCGGATGTGAGTGGTGCAATACGATAGACAACAGAACCCTTTATAATTGGCACTTCTGTATTCTGTATTACTGGATTCAGCACAGGTTGACAACAAATCTTCGACAGTATACCGATGCCCTCCTCCATTTCTGACATACAAGCATTTGCCCCACTTCTGACCTGAAAGAGAAATTGATTCGTGACATGATGCAACAGCACTCGCGTCCGAGATATAGAATCACAAGGAAGGCAATTCAAATACTATTTTTCACAAAATAAATAAAGAAAATTTCCACACTACACAGTGTCTTGAAATCTTGTAATGTCTGCATGGTTCTGTTAATGGAGCAAAGACCACGATATAATCAAAGATGAACTGATGTGATATAATTTCGAAAAAAATCTGGCCAAAACAAAGTTTTTTTGTGTGTGTGTGCTCGTTTTGGGAGTTCAAAACAGCTCGCCAAAGTGAACTTTCTGGAAAAGTTCGTTCCGGCTGTAAAACAGTACTGTAAAACTGTAAAACTGTAAAACCTTTGTGCTACCATTGGTCCATGACAATTACATCATAGTAGGTGTATGCTGAGGCTCTGCCTTCTTTCAAGCAGAACTCTTCTCTGGGTTCATTTAGGGTGCTTCTCAATATCAAAACCACTAGGAGGCAAGCCTGCAACCTTTAGCCAAAAAAGCATAACGGCTAATGCTAACGCTTCCAGTTTGCCAGTATGTGGGAAAGGAGACCAGAGGCCTTTTTTTAAAGGAAACAGCTTATAATTTAATGAATAGACAGCCTATTAGCTAATCTTCAACATGTTTTACATGAAGCAGTTCTTTTGGATTGAACTATTTTAGGGTTTACACCAAAAAAAAAAAAAGAAAAAAAGAAATGCTGTTTTATAAGAGAAGTCACTGACTTTTTGTGACAGGTGAGATACAGCATTTCTCATTCATTCCTATGGTATCCGTAAATGGTGATTGAGTGTCGCACAACTCTGACTGAAATTTAGTGACGTCAAGGCTGTACTGTGATTGCTTATTAATGCACACAATAGTAAGTAATACAGACCCTTGTACCTCTCTATATTAATGGGGTCATATGGTGATTTTTTTTAAAGATCATTATTTTGTGTATTTGGTGTAACAGAATATGTTGACATGCTTTAATGTTCAAAAAACACATTATTTTTCAAATACTGTATATTATTGTAGGTCCTCTATGCCCCACCTCTCTCAAGTGCGTCGTTTTCTACAAAGTCCTTCCGACAAGCACAGTCTGCTCTGATTGGCCAACTAACCTAGTGCATTGTGATTAGCCAAACACTGCAAGCACTCGTCGGAAATGTAATGCCCCTTTCCATATTTGCGAGCTTCATCTTTAAAAAAAATAAAGACAGTTAATAACGTCCTTAGTTTTACCATCAGTTCAGGCCAAAATGGGAGAGGGGAGTCGCGTGACAGACACAGTGATGAAGCTTGTATGTGTTTGCAGTGCACAAGCCATGGACGGTTAAGACAGCTGACTCCACTGTGATATGAGTAGGCATGGGCCGATTACCGGTTTCAAGGTATACCGTGATTTGAAAGTTTCACGGTTTCAAAACCACTAATATTTTCCATTATACCGTTCCTGCAGTATGCGCTGTTTTACATGTCTCCTCAAAGACTGAAAGAGTAGGAATCCCCCAGGCTGAGTGCAGTGTAGAGAGGAACACTGACCCCTCCTCCTCCTGTTGGTGCGAGCGAGCAGTCAGTCACGTGTGTGTAGGATGGCTGAACTTAAGGAGCTGCTCCCGGAACTTAAGGCCTGGGTACACTTCACATTCAGCGTTCCTTTCCGTCTCATGCACAGCTGTGTCCACACAGCTTTCAAAAGTATACTCAACTGCAGATGAGCATGGACGGATGAGCCCGACAAATGCGCACTACAGTTCCACGGGTGCGCGGCTGTCTGCGAGCCCTCTTGGGGTGAGTGGCTTTATGCGGGCGGTTCTTGGAAGGAAGAAGTATACTTTGGCCTTCACGCGATCGGCAATTTTTGGCCTTATTGCAACTCTCTGTTCTGGACTTGCACAAACTGTGTTGCAATGCAATAATTTTCCAAAATGTCATTTATGTGAAAATATAAGGTCTGTTAACGCCCGTTCACACAGGCCAGAGACACTGAAGACGGACGCACTGAGAAAAATACTGTAGCAGGCAGATCACTCACTGTTCATGATGAACAAACTATTGGAAGAAAATCCTCAATATTGATTTGGGGGTTTATATGACTGTGTTTCTGAGGGGAGCTGACTGTCTTCTGAAAAGTTTATGTGGTATTTTCTTTTCATCTCATCTCTGTATAGTTAATATTAAAGGGATAGTTCACCCAAAAATGAAAATCCTCAATTTCCAAGATGTAAGGTGACATTGTTTCTTCTTAGAACACAAATTATGATTTTTAACTTCAGCCCAGTCGTACAATGCATGGTTATGGATAACAGAATCTATGAGAGTAAAAAAAAAAACATGCGCAGACAAATCCAAATTAACCCTGTGGCTCACGACTTACATGATGTGTAAAGAACACATCAGTCTGTGCAAGAAACTGAACAGTATTGATATTTATAACTATCATATATATATATGCTAATATATATATATATATATATAAATATATGTTATGATTTTTAACTTCAGCCGTTGCTGAATATATATATTATAAATATTATGATTTTTAACTTCAGCCGTTGCGCTTGAGGCAACTTTTTCTTCTTCTTTCTTGCTTTATGGCAGATCACAGACCTCTTCTGAGCGCATCCTCTCCTTTTTTATTGAGTTGACGACTGGTATTTCTAATTGAGATTGTACATAGAGTGTCAATGGTCTATTTGAGAGATAGGTATTCCTTGCGTTCTTCCCTCGCATCCTGAAGAGGTGGAACTAAGATGCAAGGAAAGGAAACGGGGAGGCACAAATAAGAATTGAGAAGCACCCTTCATCTGTTGAGTCCTTGGAGGTGAGATGTCCGCAGGGAAAAACATGAACGCATTAGTAGCAAATTAAGTTGTGCTTCTGATTAAATGAGATACTGAAACTGTTTTTCGTGTTAAATACTTATGATTGCTTTTAAGCAATATATTGAATAAAGTGCCATGTTCGAGCCGTGATGTGACTTTATGGCAGTGCCAATTTATATACATACATATGCCAATATTATATATATATATATATATATACATATATATATATATATATATATATACACATATATGATCTACACTGATCTACAGTATATCATATATAAACACATACAATTTTTATTTTTATTTTTTAACATAATTAAGAACACCAATTAACGTAACATAGACAGTATGTAGACATAATTAGTTTTATTAGGTCTTGCATCTGAATAAATGTTTTGAGATTATCAGAATGTTTATTTGAAGCTTCAGTTTTTGCTTTATGATTGGTCAAACTTGAACACACACACACACATATACATATATATATATATATATATATATATATGTTTAGCATTTAGAGAGAGAAAAGCCGTATCTGTGTATATTACAAAAAGATTGATGAAACATCATGATAGGTTTAAAGCTAAATTTTATGTTCATGTTTTGAACAGCACACACCGCAGCATATGTGAGTTAATGTTACTAACCTTTGTGGATTCATTCTAAGATGTGATATGATGTAAGACTTGATGTTGTGATTCTGGTATCTTTAATTGTTTTTCCACCTTCACTGCATCTAGCTGATCTTCATGAAGTTCCTGATTCTGACACACTAATATAACCAAATGTGAGAACATATATGCGTGGCTCAGATATAATAAAATCATAAGTACATTCAAAGTTCTTTCTTTATGATATCAGTAGTTAAGGATAAAACACTGAAGGTGTCTTTAAAATATTCACGAGTCCTTCATGTCAAGTTGAGCTGAGTCTGAATTAATTTTAGGTTGAGTCTGGAGTCGACTCTGAAGTCTATTAAAATGCCACTCGACTGCCCATTTCTGCATGCTGCAAGTTCTACACACACTTGTGGTCTTCATTCTGAATTGTTGGATTGGATAAAGTAAATGAGTTATGTAATTTTTGATTTGCTCACTTGAAAACTTGGGACTGCAAGTGTGAGTATTTGGACAAGGGGACTAACTCGAGTGCCCATCTCTGCCATTGGGTAATAAAAAATTCTACACACACTTGTGGTCTTGATGCCCACTTGAACACTTGGACCAAACTCAGGAAATATGTCATGTGAGCAGACAAGTCAAGTGCTAAGACCACAAGTGTGGTTATTTGGACAAGCCCATACTCTGTGGTCATGTACTAACACTTTGGAGACCAAACTGCCAACAGATATCCAAATGACATATTATACAATGATTCAAAAAGCAGTGATAAAATAACAGTACTCAATGAACTATAATAACATTGCCTGTTATGGGAAGTAAATGTGTAATTTCAAAATAAATTTCTTATTAATTTTATGTATTTTAAGTTTTTTTTTTTTTTTGCGTTTTATTTTTTTAGAGTTAGATTTGTTTGTTTTGAATTAAATTTTTATTTTTGAAAATTATTATTATGAAATATGTTCATATCTCTGAAGTATTGAGATTGAAGAAAATTATTTCAGTTTCTATGTCGATCATCAGTCATTGTAAAACATGTTAACTCTTTTTACTTGTCCTCTCAGTTTTCACAACCATTAGCCATTTGCAGCCTTGTTAAGCAGTCAGTGAGAAGCTGCTGCATTTTATGATGCAGAAGTCATGATACATTTCTGTAGCACTTTCTCCTAATGAAATAAAAGGTTGTATTCCAAAATCAACTAACTAATGCAGTAAAAACAGCACATTTTTTTCACTGTGAATTGTTGTCATTTTACAGAAAGAGCAATACCCAAAGTGAGCATTAAACCTGATCTACATGTATTCAGAGGAGAGACAGTCACTCTCAGATGTGACATTGATGGTGAAGGAGTCACTAGCTGGCAGTACAGCTGGTATAAAGATGGTTCATTCTACACTTACAGTGAACTACAGGAACACACATTCAGTCCTGTTACTGAGTCTGATGCAGGTAAATACTTCTGTTATGGAGCAGAGAGTGAAGGATCACGCAGCTCAAACATGAGTGATGAAGTCACACTGACAGTATCAGGTGAGTTTGATCATCTCTCCAGTCACACACAAACACATGTTGGTAATGGTGGTTTACGGGGACTCTCCATAGACGTAATGGTTTTTATAGTGTTCAAACTGTATTTTGTATCGACCTACCCCAACCCTACACCTAAACCTACCCCTCACAGAAAACTTTGTGCATTTTTAGATAAAAAAAAAAAAGAAATTAAAATAAATAAATAAATAACACCATTTAGTATGCCTTTTAAATTACAGGGACACAGACAGTGTCCTCATAAACCACCTTCACATTGTAATACCTATGTCATGCCCATGTCATTATACAAATTTGTGTCTCATAAACCAACCTAAACCAGTGCATGTTTACATGTGGTTAATGAGTGATTTCTCTATTTCAGGTACAGCCCCAGCAGTTTTAAGTGTTTCTTCACAGAAGTGGTTGACTGAAGGAGATCCAGTGTCTCTGATCTGTGAGGTTTACAGCTCCTCTACAGGCTGGACATTCAGCTGGTACACTCTAACTGTTTCATCAGGTATAGGTTATAATGTGCTTCATTTGATAACTTAATAATTAACTGGTTTTATTCAAGTAAAAAACTGCTTAAAGGGAAAGTTCACCCCAAAATGAAAATTAAGTCATCTTTTACACACCCTGGTATTATTCTAATGCCATATGCCTTTCTTTCTTTTTCGGACTGACAAAAGGAGATTTAAAAAAAAAAAAAGTCCTGCACATGCTTGTCCATAAAATGACAGTGGGTAATGATCAGCATCAAGCTTTTGAAAAAAGTCGCAAATGAATGATCCCATGCATCACATGCTTTAGCCTATATTTCAGGTGTTCTGGGGGTACACAATATAGTTGGGTGAAAAACAAACTGAAAATTTTATGTATAACTGTTTAACGAAAATCCTTACCTTGAAGCATCTCTTTTCTGGCATGTTTTAGTCCCGATTAAAAAGCAAAAATATATACTTGCAAACAAACATGTTAATAAAAACAAAATACTGTTTTGACTTCCTTTCTTTTCTGTGACAATCAAGTAGACACAGGAAGCTGCTTTGTGTAAAGGGGTAACCATGGTAACCGCTGTATTTCTGCTATTCCATTCACACCACCTCCTGTCAGAGAATGAACTTGCATTTTTATTTAGCCCATCTGCTGATTTTGTTCAGACCACTGTGACCGAATTTTTATGCGGCAAATACGCAGTGCTGTCAAATTTAATTGGATGCTAATATGATTATATATATAATAATATATCTAATATAATAGTCTCTTGTCCTCACCACGGCTCCATTTATTGTATCAAAATACAATAAAACAACATTGTGAATTAATATTTAAATTCAAAATTATATTTTTAAATGTAATTTAATTTTCAACAGCATTACTCCAGTCTTCAGTGTCACATGATCCTTCAGAAATCATTGTTATTTGCTGATTTAGGTTATTTGTTTAGATATAAGTTTGCGCAACGCTGAAATTATATTTACCTTTTTTTAAATATTCCATTAAATCTGGTGAGATACAAAAAGCATTAACTAAAATTCTCAGTCCTGGAAACTCATGAATATTCATGTATGCTCTGCCCACTGAAACCGCAAATCTCAGAAATCAAAAATCTCGTATCACCGGGGAAAAATGGGAATGTTAACAGGTATGCACGTGAACCAATCATATCTTCCTCTTTTACTAGTTAGCACGAAATAAACATGAACATAAGAAGGTATCTTGTTTCAACCGCGGAAAGACATCAGTACACACCACTTTCAAGATCAAGTTCACAGACATTTATATACTCTACTATCTTGTTTGTTTGTTGGGCAAAATGGCAGATTCAGCGTTATGATTATTCGGATCACCTGTCAATCAAACTCCCTGCGAAGGGTCAGTTGCTGTGTCTGACTGATCTGAATGCTCAAACAAACAGATAAATGTTTTGCTAGTCCCAACGTTCATCCTACAAATTACTTAAATTCATCTCTGTATATTAGGCTGAGCTAGCATTAACATGTAAAAGAATTATATTTACTTTAAATGTCAGATTACCTAGAAATACATCTTTACAGTGACAATTGCACATTCTCACTTTACAGACAGCAGTGATCAATATGCTCTGCTCTCAGACAGCAGCAGAGGAGCTGGAGGAAACTACATTGTTAGTTCTGCTGCTTTAAAACACACAGGAGTTTATGTGTGCAGAGCAGAGAGAGGAAACCCAGCATATAAGACAGCCTTCAGCAACACACAACCCACTATGGGTCACCGGTGAGTATTTTTCATTTTTGAATGCTCAAATTTAAAACATTTGTAAATTGTAGCTGTTATTTCCTTCTCAGGTGTTTCTCCTCCAGTCTCTCTGATCATCAGTCCCAACAGAACTCAACACTTCACATCTGTCTCTCTCTCTCTGAGCTGTGAGGACCAGAGTAACTCTGATAGATGGAGAGTGAGAAGATACACAGACCATCGGGGGCTGGAAGATTGTTCATCATCAGTGTGGGGATCACAAACAGGATCTACATGTAAAATCAGCTCTACTGTCCCATCAAACACTGGAGTGTACTGCTGTCAGTCTGAATCTGGAGAGAGCTATCATCCTGTTAATATCACTGTACACAGTGAGTATATAGTTCTGTATTTATTCATTTGACAGGCAGTTACAGTCAGTGCATAAAGCTGGTTGGTGCAGGAAGCAGGGGTCTTCATCCTTTTAGAGGCCAAGGACACCAGATGATATTTGTATTTTGTAGTTTTTTTTTTTTTTTTTAGCATAAATAGTGTGATTAGTGTGTTCACACTGAAAATTATGTCAAATACCCTGATGATGCACTTCCACAAAACTAAGTGTGGGAATGTTCCTAACTTTATGTACTCTAATTACTTTAATTACTTACTGGAGGGGGCGTGGCTTTCAGATTCTGATGTTGGATGACAAGATAACCTTATATAATTCATACACTAGACGGCTGAGTACATATATTTGCGGTATAATATTAGATATGTATTCTTAACTGGGATCTATACTCTTAAAAATATTTTTTTTTTTTATTGGCATCAATGCTTCCAAGGGGAACCTTTCCATTGCACAAATGTTTCTTTATCGTGAATTCTTTATTCTTTATAGTGGCACATTAGATTATTAAAATGTTCTTTACACTAAGAAAATTAAGTCTATGGGAACCCAAAATTGTTCTTCTGTGGCTTCACTGCGAAAACATCTTTTTGGTACCTTTATTTTTAAGTGTGTATAAAGTAATTAGATAATTGTTTAGTTCTTAAGTCACCAAGCAAACAAGAGGTGGCTGTGGCAAGAAATAAAAAACATTTTGGTGTTAGATACAGAAGAAAAAATGGGGTTGTTGGGGTTATATAATGTCATTCAGGGATGATTTCTTCATTAGGGAGATAGGGTGACGTATCATCAAAGTGTGAAAGGGAGAGATTTTTTTCCATCACATTCAACCACAGTGTTACGCTAGCTGTCACCGTTCTATACTGTTTGTTCTGCCTAGGGATATATAGTCCAATCAGCATCAAATCACAATATGTGGAGTACCGCCCCTTTTGGGGTGCTTTCTCTCTGGCTGATAATCACCCGGACTGTTCTCGTAGACTTCAATACAAAGATTATTTTTTTTTTTTTTTTAGAACTTCAGGGACTGCAGTGCAATCTCTGTGTGTTCTGGGAGGGCTTTCGTCATCATACGTAACCTTAACTTGTGCAATGATTGATAGGAACAAACATACCTCTATTAATTATCTTTAAACTGAATTCAGGACTTGTATGGCCTGAATAAAGCAAACCAGTATCTTACCAGTAACATTTTGATGGATGACAATTGTAATGGAGGTAAAGACAATTACAGTGACATACAGAAGTCGTTCATTATTAGACACGTGAGTCCATTATTATTAGTGTGCAAATAAACAAACCGTGTATGGGCGCTCCCTGACAGCTTTTTACACAAGCACAGTTCAGAATGATTGCATATCTGGCAAGTATTTTATAATGGGCACCAGGGATGTCATGCGGTGTCATTGTCATTGATTAGATGAATGCAGCACACAATCTGTTTACATACAGCATTGTGCATCCTCATATATTGCCGACTGTACTATGTCGTTTTTCCTGAATGGACTTTTCAGGCTATAAAAGTAAGAATGAAACAGTCTTTTCTTCACAATTGATATGTTTTCCATCACCAGTTGACATTTTCTTTGACAGTTTATACTTGTACAGTTAGGTGGTGTTTCTGTGACTGTGACCAAAGCATGTGGATGAGGCACACAATGTTTGTTGCTAGGCATTTAACCGTAATATTTTAACATGGCATAATTTTACACTGTACAACTTTGGAACATTTTTGCTTTAAAAAGCTAGAGATCCAAGCAGTGGAATGTCAATTTAATCATAACAGTGAAAGCTATACAATGCAGTCAACATTTACAAAAAGTTTGTGTTTCCTCTGTTCTGTAGTTGGTGTGATTCTGGAGAGTCCTGTTCATCCCGTGACTGAAGGAGATACTCTGACGGTGCACTGCTTATATCCATATACAAGCCCACCAAATCTCAGAGCTGATTTCTATAAAGATGGATCACTCATCCAGAATCAAACTACAGAGATGATCATCTCTACTGTCTCAAAGTCACATGAGGGTTTCTACTACTGCAAACACTCAGAGAGAGGAGAGTCACCCAAGAGCTGGATCTCAGTCAGAAGTGAGAGTCAATAGAAACTGTGAGCTGGTTTATTTCTTCTTATGCTCTCGTTCAGATACAGTACATGATAAAGTGCTTGTGTGTGTCTGTTTTTCAGTGTCTCATTCAGAATCTCAGATCTCTGTCCTGCACACACTCAGTTCTGTACTGGCAGTTTGTCCATATCTGCTAGTGACAGTCGTGCTGATTTTCAAATGCTGCAGGATGAGAGGTAAAAGGTCTGATTCATTTGAAGCCACTGTAATCATATTTTATTGACAAACAGCTACCTCTTGTGTATTTTTCTCTCTGACAAAGAAATTGTTATCTGTCTTTCTAGTCAAATTTGCTGTGATATAGTTAAAAGATGATTGTAGCAATAAACAGAAAAAACAAGTGAATGATGAAATGATTGTGTGTGTGTGTGTGTGTGTGTGTGTGTGTGTGTGTGTGTGTTTAACAGTTCCATCTGTTGAAGAGGAATAAACTTCTATTTGACATTCTGTTGTGATGGTGAGAAATGTCAGCTTCATCCGGAATCTTTCTTCATTTCTGATTATCTATTCTCAAGTTGTCCACTGCCAGTTCTTTTGAGAGTGACAACTGCATTTAAATGCAAGAATGAATCCCATTAGTTTTGTTCTCACTGTGCAAGCAATACAGAAGTCAATCCAATTCTAACCATTTGCTGTTTCTGTGTTTGCCTGCTTCGCATTATAAGCACATGAGCACAACACCCTAATTTGTAAGCATGCATGTATATTCCTTATTTTAGCATAAGATTCCTGATTTGTATCACTGCAATGCTCTGTAGGTTTTATTATTATTCTGAAACAGATGCTTTGTTAAATTCTTATGTGACTGTGTAACTTGAACAGTAAAAGAAAATGAACAACAGCCTATTACAATGTATCAGGTTTTACATGCCAATCTCTAAATATTTGTTGATAAGTTTGTTATTTCCACAGCCAATGAATTCACATGCTTATTTTTACACATCCTGTTGTTTTTTTTGTTGTTAAGTTATTTTTATTTAATGTCTATGAATTTTCTGTGTGAATTGGCATAATACATATTTACCTGACTGATAATAAATTGTTATATCTGATTTATTCTGATCTCTTCTGAAATCATGCTGCGTTCAGGACAGATCATACGGAAGCATTAATGGATGAATCATGTGGAACACTATAAGGGACTTCCGATTTCTGACTGTCACTGGCTTAACATGGTGTAGCTCTCGGGGTTATAAAAAATAACTCTTTTTGTTATGAGCATGCACGGGGCAGCTCACTTAAAGATATTATAACCACTGTGCATCCTCTGAGTAAGTTCGGAACTGACGAGTTTGTGTCCGTGGGTTTACTAAATGTGTATTTCCTGTGCAGTACCTGGTCCCTAATGAACGAATAATTGAAAGTATGGGATTTCCAGAATACTCAAATATCTAAATTATTAAACAATCGATATCTGTTATCAGCTTTTGATAGAAATATTGCCCAAATTTAATGATCACGTGAAATTGGAGTCAGATTGAACATGGAGCTAGACTAAAATTCAACCTAAATCCTGATAAATTCAGAAGCGCAAGTAAAAGACCGAAAACACACTAAACCTTCGACCAGGCCACTGGATTCTGCTTTTTGGGCTGGTGGGTGAATTCTTATAATACTATTGTTCACATGGTGAGAACTGCTGGCTATGGTGACATTGTGTGGTTTTAAATGTTTTACATCAGGACCAAGTTTATGAAACAGAAGCTTATTTTTATTACATAAATATATACCCAGGAAAGTTATTTTTACCCAGAAGACAAAAACTTTCATCAAAAACTAAGTAAAATAGTCTAATATATTAAATGTCAAGCTATATTTACGGATGCTTAATCAAACATCAACTTCCCTAAAACAAGAAGATACCCTACCTAGGCTATGCTAATTAACTAGTCAGCCAGGCCCCTCCACCCCACCCCAGGTTTAATTTGTACCCCTCCACCCCTGAAATGTGATCATTTTAACCCTTTGACACGCCACGCTTTTGCTGGCACTGAGCCAGAGAAAGACACGCTGAGTGCTTTTCATATAACACAACTGTTCAGTGTTTCAACTGCTTTAAGTCTATTTTAGGTTTCAGACATTTAAATAGACTTTTCAATTAAATACTAGCAAAACCATGTATTTAGTGGAGATACAGTCACTCTCAGATGTGACATTGATGGTGAAGGAGTCACTAGCTGGCAGTACATCTGGTATAAAGACGGTTCAGCTAATGTTTTCAGTGAACTACAGGAACACACATTCAGTCCTGTTACTGAGTCTGACGCAGGTAAATACTTCTGTTATGGAGCAGAGAGAGGAGGATCACGGACATCAAACATCAGTGATGAAGTTACACTGACAGTATCAGGTGAGTTTGATCATCTCTTCATACACACACACACACACACACACACACACACACACACACACACACACACACACACACTGGTATTTTTATCATTGTGCGGAGTCTGGAAATCTCCATAAGCTTAATGTTTTTGTTGGACAAACTGTACCTTCTATCCCTTACCTGAAACCTACCCCTCACACAAAACTACAGGTATTTTGAGATTTTCAAAACACTTCATTTTGTATGATTTATAATCTTTTTTCCTCATGGGGACAAAAATAATAAATAAACATACAAATAAATAAATAAATAAAAATAAAAATGTCTCCGCAAGATCAAAGTTTACTGGTAATATTATACTTGTGGGGTCCTCATAACATAGGGAATACCAGTACACACACACCTTACATGTTATTAATTGAGTAATTTTCCTATTCAGATAAAGCCCAGACAGTTTTAAGTGTTTCTCCACAGAAGTGGTTGACTGAAGGAGATTCAGTGACTTTAATCTGTGAGGTTTATGGTTCCACTTCATGCTGGATACAGCCGGTACACTGAAATGGTTTCACAAGTTTCTGCTTCTGTTCTTTGTTCTTTATTAAATGCATTCATATACATTTATACATACATAATAACAGAAAAATCCAAACCTGTCATGACTTCAGTCTGATCAGCAGGTTGTTGTTGTGTTTTGACAGTTCACCATGTGCTCGTTGTCTTCGTGGTTCCCTCCCCATTGTTATCTTAATTACTACTTCAGCTGCCGTCACACCTGTGACTTAATTCCTTAATTCTCCCTCTTTTTAAGTTCCCCTCGTGTGTAGTCTTGTGTCCGACCATTGTGGTGTTAATGTACTACACTTTGTGACCAACATCTAGTCTTGTCCTGCCGTGTTTTCTTAGGCTCCTGATGCAGTCTTGTGTTTTCAGTTTGTCTTCTCTTCTGCTTGTGCTCAGCCTCTTGTTTCACCAGGCTTCTGTTCCCTAGTTCCTGCCCTGATATTACCAGAATACCCGGCGCCCTCTACAAGGATGTCTCTGCTCTGACGTTGTGGCAGTACCGACGCTTGGACTCTGTGGGCTTCTCTCTCTACCCTGACGTTGCGTTGGCACTGACGCTGGGACTGTGCGCTGGTCTTCATTATCTACTCTGCCTAGTGGAGGGGCTGTAGGCTTGTGTTGACTATTCCCCTCATCTTTCCTCTAATTTTCGCCACAGCCGAGTGGTGTTTGAGATTTAAATAAATTTGAGTTTAACCTGCAAATTGAATCCGTGTGTTTCCCTGACAAAACCATAATGCATTAATATATTTATATTAAATGACTTCATAACTTCAAAAATATTACA